>NC_133141.1:71691561-71891561 GCF_048418815.1 Hemitrygon akajei | reverse complement strand
CTACCTTACTTTCCCTTTTCTATTTTCTAATTATGATTTATAATTTAAATTTTTATTATATTTAATCCGATTTTGTACTTCAGGGAGTGCGAAGCGCAGAAACAAATATCACTGTGATGATTGTACGCTCTAGTATCAATTGTTTGGTGACAATAAAGTATAATAGTAATTGTTTATGGTTCACTGCGCTCTCTCCTGCTGAGTTTAGGCTGTCATAGAGGTGGATCCAAAAATGGACTTTGGTTTATTGGTTATGATCTGCGTCATACGACGTGGACGATCGTGGTCTTTCTGTGACCGTGATTGTTCTTGGCCAATTTTTCCACAGAAGTGGTTTACCGTCACCTTCTTCTGGGTAGGGTTTGGGTGACCCCAATACTCTTTATAGATTGTCTGCCTGGCGTCAGTGGTCACATCACCAGGACTTGTGATCTGCACCGGCTGCTCGTACGACCGTCCACCACCTGCCCCCGTGGTTTCACCTGACCCTGATCGGGGGACTAAGGGTGCTACACCTCGCCCAAGGGTGACCTGCAGGCCTGACATCTGCTTTGGTGGAGGCCCATCTCCACCCCGTTACCCAACCAAGGTGATGGAAATTTTATTACTGCTGTGGTGGTAATTTTGTGTTTGGACTGGGTATCCACAGCATTCAGTCACTGAGACTGATAGGCTGGTGGGAATGGTGGAAATATGGGCAAGAGGGAAATTTGAGGATGTGTGGGTTGAGTGGGATAATTGGGGGCATAGTTCAGGAATGGAATAAGGACTTGAGGGATAGGCTGGGCAGGAATTTCCATTAGCAAATCCCTCTTGTGATTGGCGAGCCAGCTTCACATGCTGAACTGATTAAGCATTGGGGTGGGATTGATCAGGGGGAATTGTGAGGGGTTCTGCGTCAGGGGCTGGAGTAGGGTTAAGTCCCAAGGAAAGGACCTGATGCAGATAAACACAAGAGTTTCTGCAGGTGCTGAAGATCCAGAGTAACATATCCAAAATGCTGGAGGAAGTTAGCAGGTCAGGCAGCATCAGCAGAGAGGAGAAAAGAGTCGACGTTTCACCCAAGACCCTTCATCCTGAACGCAGACACACATTTCAAAAACTAGTTACCAATGAGGATGGCGACGCAGGGTTCAGCACCAACTGCCTGCCTTCTGGTCACTGACGGGATCCCACTGCCTCCAGGGAAGGAGCCTGCGGCAGCCGATGGCTGCGTGGCGGCTCGGGTGGCCAGAGGGTAGGCCTCTACGATGTCTCTCTCTTTTGACAATGTCAAAGGATGTTACCAAAGCTCTGTGTTTATGGGCTGGACCGTCGGGTTCTGGGGCCGGACCGTCCGGGTTCCGGGGCCGGACCGTTGGGTTCTGGGGCTGGACCGTCGGGTTCTGGGGCCGGACCATCTGGTTCTGGGGCCGGACCGTCCGGTTCGCGAACTCTGGACTTCTTCAGTCTCTTTATATTTTTCATATTTTCAGGATTTTATATTCTGGGTTTTTGCCCATTCTTTCCTGTTTTTTTATTTGAGTGGGCAGAGGGTGGGGGGGATTTGGGGGTTGATGTTCTTGTGTTTTGTGCAGGGGAGGGGGATTGGGGGGGCTGATGATTGTGTTGCTGTTCTGTTTTTCTGCGGGAGGGGGAGGTGGGTGCATGGGTTTGATGGTTTTTCCTTTGTTTCGTGGCTAGCTGGAGAAGATGAATCTCAGAGTTGTATACCGCATACATACTTTGATAATAAGTGAGACCTTTGACCCTCACCGCGTGTTAAATCTCCCTCTACCTGTGCAGCCCTTCATTTTGGATGGTTACAAGTTTGACCTCAAGCTCTACGTCTTGATTACTTCCTGTGACCCTCTGCGCGTGTATCTCTACAATGAGGGCCTGATTCGCTTTGCCACCACCAAGTACACTGAACCCACGGAAAAGAATTTAGTAAGCAACACATTGACTTATCTTTAAGAGATACAGTTAATTCTCTGAAAGTACGATCCTACTTTATAAGAGGTTGATTCTTGCCTAACTCACCGTTGTATGGAAGTAATAGACTCGGGTGGGATCTTGCTGTTACGTTCCCAACCCCAGCCAATAGCTGACCACTCTGTCTCAGGGGGGCGGTGGGGGGAGGTTGGTGTGGTTGGTGAAAAAGCTTACAAGACAGGGTCAGGAAAAGCCTCCTCACCATCGAGCACGTCTACAATGAGCGCTGCCACAAGAAAGCAGCGTCCGTCATCAGGGACACCCACCGCCCAGACCCTGCTCTCTCCTCATCAGGAGGAAGGTACGAGGGCCGTAGATCTGACACCATAAGTTTCAGTTATCACCCTACAACCATCAGGCTCCTGAACCGGTGTGGATAACTTCACTCACCACAATGAGCCTCAGGTCCCACACCACCAGGTTCAGGAACAGTTATCACCCTACAACCATCAGGCTCCTGAACCGGTGTGGATAACTTCACTCACCACAATGAGCCTCAGGTCCCACACCACCAGGTTCAGGAACAGTTATCACCTTACAACCATCAGGCTCCTGAACCGGTGTGGATAACTTCACTCACCACAATGAGCCTCAGGTCCCACACCACCAGGTTCAGGAACAGTTATCACCCTACAACCATCAGGCTCCTGAACCGGTGTGGATAACTTCACTCAATTCAGGTTCCACAACCTCTGGACCAACTTTCAAGGGCTCTACAACTCATGTCCTCAGTGCTTCTGTATGTGTTTATTGTCTTCTTTTGCCCGTTGGTTATTTGACCGTGTCTGTGTGTTGTTTTTCATTGATTCTATTGTATTCCTTTGTATAAGACCACAAGAGATAGGAGCAGAATGGGCCATTCAGCCCATTGAGTCTGCCACCATTTCATCATGGCTGATCCACTTTCCCTCTCAACCCCAATCTCCTGCCTTCTCCCTGCAACCATTCACACCCTGAGTAATCAACAATCTGTCAGCCTCTGCCTTCAATATACCCAATGACCTGGCCTCCATCTACACAATTAATTCCACAGATTCACCACCCTTCGGTTAAAGAAATTCTCCTCACCTTCATTCTAAACAAATGTCCTTCTATTCTAAGCCTGTGCCCTCTGGCGCTGGAGTCCCCCACCATAGGAAACATCCTCTTCACATCCACTCTACCTACGCCTTTCAACATTCAATAGGTTTCAATGAGATCGCCTCTCGTTCGTCTAAATTCTAGTGCCCAGGCCCTCCAGTGATAAACCTTCCCTTCCTGTAATCATTCTTGTGAACCGCCTCAGAACCCTCTCCAACGTCCACTCATCCTCTCTGAGACAAGGGCTCTCAATACCCCGTGAGGCCAGTACGACCAGTGCTTTATAAAGCCTCAACATTAACTCCTTGTTTTTATATTCTAGTCCTCTCGAGATGAATGCTAACATTGCATTTGCCTTCCCGACCACAGACTCAACCTGCAAGTTAACCTTTAGGGAATCCTGCATGAGGGCTCTCTCGTCCGCTTGCGCCTCAGATTTTTGGATTTTCCGCCCGTTTAGAAAACAGTCCACACTTTTGTTCCTTCTGCCAAAGTGCATGACGGTGGTGGAGGCGGATATGACAGGGTTTTTTAAGAGGCTTTTGGATAGGTACATGGAGTTTAGAAAATAGAGGGCTATGAGGAAGTCTAGTAGTTTCTTTGTGGGCCGAAGGGCCTGTATTGTGCTGTAGGTTTTCTATGCTTCTATCCATGTGGCAATCTAAGAGTTTCTTAAATGCCTCTACCACTGCCACTGGCAGCGCATTCCACGCACCCCCCCCCCACTCTCTGTGTAAAAAGATTACCCCTGATATCCCTCCCCCACCCCCCCGTACTTTCCTCTGATCCCCTCTTGGATAACAGTTCCCTGGCTATCCACTCTATCTATGCCTCTGATCAGTTTCTGCACCTCTATCGAGTCACCTCTCATCCTCCTTCACTCCGGGGAGAAAAACCACAGCTTTCTCAACCCATCTCAACTCTGTGGGTAAGAGGGTCATACGGTGCATTGGCCTTCATCAATCGTGGGATTGAGTTTAAGAGCTGAGAGGTAACGTTACAGCTACGTAGGACCCTGGTCAGACCCCACTTGGAGTACTGTGCTCAGTTCTGGTCGCCTCACTACAGGAAGGATGTGGAAGCCATAGAAAGGGTGCAGAGGAGATTTACAAGGATGTTGCCTGGATTGGGGAGCATGCCTTATGAGAATAGGTTGAGTGAACTCGGACTTTTCTCCTTGGAGCGACGGAGGATGAAAGGTGACCTGATAGAGGTGTATAAGATAATGAGAGGCATTAATCGTGTGGATAGTCAGAGGCATTTTCCCAGGGCTGAAGTGGCTAGCACAAGAGGGCATAGCTTGAAAGTAGGTACAGAGCAGATGTCAGGGGTAATGAGTGGTGAGCGCGTGGAATGGGCTGCCGGCGACGGTGGTGGAGGCAGAAACGATAGGATCTTTTAAGAGACTCCTGGATGGATACATGGAGCTTAGAAAAATAGAGGGCTATGGGTAAGCCTAGATAGTTCTAAAGTCATGCTCAGCACAGCTTTGTGGGCCGAAGGGCCTATATTGTGCTGTAGGTTTTCTATGTTTCCATCCTCATTATCTAATCCAGGCAGCATCCTGGTAATTCTCCTAAATATTGAGGAAAAGTGATGATTCCATCGTGAGACAGATTGAAGATGGGAGGTTGTGTGATGTAACACTCAACGATATATCCAGCCACGGTTATTGGCCCCGCATGTTGCCCGGAGTTAATCTGCCTTGATTTCAAGAGAAAGCCATGGAGTCATAGAAAGGTACAACACAGAAGCAGGCTCTTTGGCCCATCTAGTCCGTGCTGAACCATTTAATGTGCCTGGTCCCATCAACCTGCACCCAGACCATAACCCTCCATACACCTCCCAATCGTGTACCTGTCCAAACTTCTCATAAATGTTGATAACAAAATTATACTCACATGAGGTTACACATTGTATCAGAGGGATGGGAGGGTAGGCAGAGGGGGTGGTGTAGCATCAAATCAGCAGAAAGATGTGGCGTAGAATCAGAAGATGTTGAATCCTTGTGAGTCCAGGGAAGAAACTGCAAGGGTAAAAGGACCCTGATGGCAGTTATATACGGGCCTCCCAACAGTAGCTGGGACATGGAGCACAGATTACAACAGGAAATAGAAAAAAGCGTGTCAAAAGGGTAATGTTATGGTAGTCATGGGAGATTTTATCATGCAGCTCGATTGGGAAAATCAGGTTGGTAATGCATCTCAAAAGAGTGAGTTTGTTGAATGTCGACGCGATGGCTTTTTAGAGCAGCTTGTCATGGGGCCTACCGGGGGATCACCATTGGCTGCTACGTCATGATCAGGAAGCTTAAGGTAAAGAAACCCTTAGGAGACAGTGAACACAATATGACTGAGTTGAACTTGAAATTTGATAGGGAGAGAGTAGAGTCTGACGTAGCAATATTTCAGTGCAGTACAGGAAATTTGAAAGGAAAGTAAAGGTGCAAGAGAGGAGTTGGCCAAAGTAAATTGGGAGGAGATGTTGGCAGGGAAAACAGCAGAGCAGCAATGGTACAAGTTTCTGGGGGAAATGGGGAAGGTGCAGGATAAATGTACTCCAAAAGCAAAGAAATACTCGAACGGCAAAATGCTACAACTGCGGCTGACAAGGGAAGTCAAAGCTAATGTAAAAGCAAAAGAGAGGGTATACAAGAGAGCAAACATTAGTGAGAAGACAGAGGACTGGGAAGCTTTTAAAACCCTACAGAGAGCAACTAAAAGAATCGTTAGGAGGAAAAAGATGAAATATGAAAACAAACTAGCAAATAATGTCAAAAGTTGATAGGAAAAGCATTTTCAACTATCTAAAAACTAGAAGAGAAATGAGAGTGGATATAGGACTGCTAGAAACTGAGGCCAGAGAAATAGTAACGGGGGCCAAGGAGATGGCAAATGAACATCCATTTAAAACAGAGATGTGGAGAAATTTCTTCAGTAAAAGGGTAGTGAATGTGTGGAATTTGTTACCACAGGCCGCTATAGAGGACAGGTCGTTGGGTGTGTTTAAGGCAGAAGTTGACTGGTTCTTCAATGGCCATGACACCAAAGGTTACGGGGAGAAGGCTGGGTGGTGAGGCTGAGGAAGGGAGAGAAAGGATCAGCCATGATTGAATGCGGAGCTGACGATGAGCCAAATGGCCTAATTCAGCTCCTGTGGGTTGTGGTTTTATGGCCGTATAGAGAAGTTAACACCGTCAATGTTAGGACTGAACAGAGGGATCCGTCTTGAAAGGGATCATTTCTTGAAAGAGAAATCACAGGTAGATAGGGTCATAAAGAGAGATTTTGGTACACTGGCTTTCATAAGTCAAGGTACTGAGTACAGGAGTTGGGATGTTATGTTGGAACCACTACTTTTTACATTATGTGTCAAGGATTTCGATGATGGAATTGATGGCTTCGAGGCTAAGTTAGAGAACTTGAGGTGTTGGGGAAGGGAGGGTGAAATCTCATCAAAACCTATTGAATGTTGGGGGGACGTCACGTGATGATGTAGGATCGAGATGCTGGAACCCAGCTCTCCCGTAAAAAGTTAATAAATTAATGTTTAAATGAAGAAAAGTTAGTCAATACTTTCTAAAAGTTACTTATAAACTACTCCAGATTGTTTCAAGCTATGCCTCAAAGACAGAAGATGAAGAAAACTAATACCAGGAAGACTACGCAAGTTGGAGCAGGAGCAAGGCCCACGTCTACCAAAGAACCACGGGCTCAGGTACATTATACCACCGGCGATACGGAACAGGAAACTGCGGCAACATCGGCCATTTCTAAAGGAAAAGACCAACGAGAACTGCACAAACGTGAAGGAAGGGGCATGCGCAAACGGGAGCAACCAGAACTACAAAGCCCAGTTACCACTGCAACTGAAAGTGATAGTGAATCTGAGGGAAAGTCAGATTCTCCGGAAAGATCAGACGAAGAGGGAGATAAAAGTTCTTCTGGAAATATAGAAAAGACTTTGAGGCAAATAATGCGTAAATTAGACGCATTAAAAGTAATTAAAAGTAATCAAAAAGTACTCAAAAAAAAGACAAATATGGAGATTATGCTTGATAAAATGACAAAGAGACAGGAAAAAATGGAAAAAAGAATTACGGACTTGGAAACTAAAACGGAAGACATGGTTGAAAGAATGAACAAAATGGAAAATGAAAATACTGCTTGGACATCAGAAAGAAAACAATTTATGGAAAAAATTGATAAGCTTGAAAATTTTAGTAGATGAAATAATATTAAAATTGTTGGACTTAAAGAAGATATAGAAGGAGAAGATCCAATAATTTTTTTTCAAAAATGGATCCCTGAAAAATTGGAAATGGAAAGAGAAATTCCAATTGAGATTGAAAGGGCTCATAGATCCTTAAGGTCAAGACCTCGAGCTGATCAAAACCCATGATCAATTTTGATAAAATGCTTAAGATACCAAGACAAAGAAAAGATCCTGAAGGCGGCTGTCCAAAGTGCCAAAAATAGAAACGGGCCATTGATGATAGAAGGGAAACCAGTTCTTTTTTATCCTGATATAAGTTACAACCTTTTGAAGAGAAAGAAGGAATTTAACCCAGTGAAAAAAGCCTTATGGGAAAAGGGTTATAAATTTACAATGCATCACCCAGCAACTCTGATAATTTTTTTGGAGGAGGGAAAAAAATTTTTTCCGATTATCGAAAAGCGGAGGAGTTCGTACAAAAACTTTCATCTATTGACTAATTACACATAGAGGCTTCCAAACGTAATGGATTAAAGATGAAGATAGAGTCAACGAACAGAAGTGATGGACATTTATGGATATTATAGAGGAGAAAAGCAAAATTTTAGAAATACTAATTGAGAATAGTTTTTTTTCTTATATATACACTTTTTTATGTTGCGGGGGAGCTGGGGAGCTTTGGATCGGTTACTGCGGGATTCACGTGTGTAATCATGGTGATTGCCATGACCCGTACAACAGAGGGGGGTAATGTTGTGTTTTTTTTTCACAACGTTAGTAGGGGGGTATTTTGTTTTTTTCTTTATATTCTATTTTTCTTCTACCTTTTTGCCTGGATGATTGGTGGGGACACACATAGCAACATGGAGATTTTTATAAAGATTTCCCAGGTTACCACGAAAGTTGAAAGATTAGGTATTATTATAGATTGGAGTAATATAATTTTAAAAAAATAATGACTAATCTATTGAATTTTTTAAGTTTTAATGTTAATGGGCTTAATGGGCCGGTAAAAAGAAAAAGAATTTTAACATATATTAAAAAAATGAAAACAGATATAGCTTTTTTACAAGAAACTCATTTAACAGACATAGAACATCAGAAATTAAAAAGAGACTGGGTTGGAAATGTTATTGCAGCTTCATTTAATTCAAAGGCGAGAGGAGTTGCAATTTTGGTTAACAAAAATTTACCAATTAAAATACAAAACGTATTAATTGATTCGGCGGGGAGATATCTAATTATACATTGTCAAATTTTTTCAGAACTATGGACCCTTATGAACATTTATGCACCAAATGAAAATGATGTAAAATTCATACAGGAGGTCTTTTTGAATTTGGCTAATGCACATGATAAAATATTAATAGGTGGAGATTTTAACTTTTGTCTAGACCCAGTTTCAGGTAGATCAACAAAGGTTGTTACAAAATCAAAAGCAGTAAAATTAACTCTATCATTGATGAAAGACTTAAATTTGATTGATATATGGAGAAGAATTAATCCAAAAGAAAGAGATTATTCATTTTATTCAAATAGACATAAAACATATTCAAGGATAGATTTTTTCCTATTATCAACGAATATTCAAGATAGAGTGAAAAATGTGGAATATAAAGCAAGAATATTGTCAGATCATTCTCCTTTAATAATGACAATGATAATGATAGATAAAGAGGAATCAATTTATAGGTGGAGATTTAATTCAATATTATTAAAACATCAAGATTTTTGTGATTTTATGAAAAAAACAGATTCAGTTCTTTTTAGATATAAATTCACATTCAGTTGATGATAAATTTATAGTGTGGGAAGCAATGAAGGCATATTTGAGAGGCCAGATAATAAGTTATACTTCTAAAATTAAGAAGGAATATATGATAGAAATAGATCAATTGGAAAAAGAGATTATAAAAATAGAAAAAGAATCCCAAAGAAATATGACAGAAGAAAAACAAAGACAACTTATTAACAAGAAGTTACAATATAATACACTCCAAACATATCGAAAAGAAAAAGCAATTATGAGAACTAAACAAAGATATTATGAACTAGGTGAAAGATCACATAAGGTTTTTGCATGGCAGTTAAAAACAGACCAGACTTCTGAAACAATAAATGCAATTCGAACAAGAGTAAATAAAATTACTTATAAACCTTTAGAAATTAATGAAGCTTTTAAGAATTTTTATTCCGAACTGTATAAATCAGAATCACAAAAGGATAATGTCAAGATAGAAAGATTTTTATCACAAATAACTCTTCCAAAATTGAATTCGGAAGAACAGAAGGGATTAGATATGCCTTTTACATTGAAAGAGGTCGAAGAAGCCCTAGGATCATTTCAAAGTAATAAATCTCCAGGAGAAGATGGTTTTCCATCTGAATTCTATAAAAAGTTTAAAGATTTATTAATTCCTCCTTTTATGGAGTTAATACACCAAGCGGAAAGAACGCATAAACTTCCAGAAGTTCGCTGATGACACGGCTATAGTGGGGTGTGTCAGGAATGGACAGGAGGAGGAGTATAGGAAACTGATACAGGACTTTGTGATATGGTGCAACTCAAACTACCTGCGTCTCAATATCACCAAGACCAAGGAGATGGTGGTGGACTTTAGGAGATCTAGGCCTCATATGGAGCCAGTGATCATTAATGGAGAATGTGTGGAGCAGGTTAAGACCTACAAGTATCTGGGAGTACAGTTAGACGAGAAGCTAGACTGGACTGCCAACACAGATGCCTTGTGCAGGAAGGCACAGAGTCGACTGTACTTCCTAAGAAGGTTGGCGTCATTCAATGTCTGTAGTGAGATGCTGAAGATGTTCTATAGGTCAGTTGTGGAGAGCGCCCTCTTCTTTGTGGTGGTGTGTTGGGGAGGAAGCATTAAGAAGAGGGACGCCTCACGTCTTAATAAGCTGGTAAGGAAGGCGGGCTCTGTCGTGGGCAAAGTACTGGAGGGTTTAACATCGGTAGCTGAGCGAAGGGCGCTGAGTAGGCTACAGTCAATTATGGATAACTCTGAACATCCTCTACATAGCACCATCCTGAGACAGAGAAGCAGTTTCAGCGACAGGTTACTATCGATGCAATGCTCCTCAGACAGGATGAAGAGGTCAATACTCCCCAATGCCATTAGGCTTTACAATTCTACCGCCAGGACTTAAGAACTTTTTAAAAGCTATTATTAATGCTTTTTGAGATAGTGATTTAGATGCATATCATATTTTTTTTACTGAGTTAAGTATTGTATGTAATTAGTTTTGCTACAACAAGTGTATGGGACATTGGAAAAAAAGTTGAATTTCCCCATGGGGATGAATAAAGTATCTATCTATCTATCTATCTATCTATCTATCTATCTATCTATCTATCTATCTATCAGAACCTTTTTCGACAGCTATTTTAATAGTATTGCCAAAAAAAGATAGAGATCTTTTAAAGCCAACATCATATAGACCTATTTCTTTATTAAACACTGATTATAAAATAATAGCAAAAATCTTATCTAATAAATTATCTAAATGCTTACCAAAATTAGTACATATGGATCAAACAGGATTTATTAAAAATAGACAATCGGCAGATAATGTAACTCGCTTATTTAGTATAATTCATTTAGCGCAGAAGAGGGAGGAAATGAGCGTGGCAGTTGCTTTAGATGCAGAAAAAGCATTTGATAGATTGGAATGGGATTTTTTATTTAAGGTATTGGAAAAATATGGATTAGGAGTATCTTTTATAAAATGGATTAAAACCTTAAATACTAATCCCAAAGCTAAAGTAGTGACAAATGGTCAAATTTCAACACCATTTCAGTTAACAAGGTCAACTAGGCAAGGTTGTCCATTATCACCTGCTTTATTTGTGTTGGCAATAGAGCCATTGGCTGAATTGATTAGAATGGACCCAGATATTAAGGGTTTCAGAGTTAATCAGGAAGAATACAAGATTAATTTATTTGCTGATGATGTTCTGCTTTATCTAACAAACCCATTGCACTCGTTGCATAAATTATCCTATAGATTAGAAGAATATGGGAAAATATCAGGTTATAAAATAAATTGGGATAAAAGTGAAATTTTACCTCTTACTAAAGGAGATTATAATCAATGTCGATTAATAACCCAATTTAGATGGCCGGCAAATGGTATAAAATACTTAGGTATAAGAGTTGATAATGACATAAAGAACTTATACAAATTAAATTATTTACCACTATTGAAAAAAATTCAAGAAGATCTTGATAAATGGATGGTATTACCAATAACATTAGTAGGTAGAGTAAATACTGTAAAAATGAATATATTCCCTAGATTACAATACTTATTCCAATCACTACCAATACAACTACCCCAGAAGTTTTTTCAAGAGTTAAACAAATATGTGAGGAAGATTCTTTGGAAAGGTAAGATGTCAAGAATATCGTTGGAAAAATTGACATGGAAATTTGATTTAGGAGGGTTACAACTTCCAAATTTTAAGAATTATTATAAAGCAAATCAACTTAGATTTATTGCATCCTTTTTTGAGAAAGATAAACCGGCATGGATTAGAATAGAACTAGATAAAATAGGAGAAAACACACCAGAAGATTTTATATATAAATGGGAATCTAAATGGATACGGGAAAAGAAAGAATCTCCTATATTAAAACATTTGATTGACTTATGGAATAAGATAAATGTTGACGATGACACAAAGAAATCCTTATTAGCAAAGAGATCTTTAATTCAAAATAGATTTATTCCTTTTACAATGGATAATCAACTTTTATATAACTGGTTTCAAAAAGGGATTAGATATATAGGAGATTGTTTTGAGGGAGGTATATTAATGTCATTCGATCAATTAAAGAATAAATATAAAGTATCAAACAACACTCTTTTTTGTTACTTTCAACTAAGGGCTTATTTAAGAGAAAAATTAGGTCAAACAATGTTATTACCGAAATCCAATGAAATAGAAACTTTAATTCAAAAAGGAAAGATTAAAAAATTTATCTCTTGTATGTATAATTTGATTCAAAAACAGGCAATTAAACAAGGAGTCCATAAGTCAAGACAAAAATGGGAAAGTGATTTGAATATTAAAATTGAAGAAAAAAATTGGTCAAGACTATGTCTTGAGAGTATGACAAATACAATAAACGTCCGATTAAGATTAGTGCAATACAATTTTTTACATCAATTATATATTACACCACAAAAAATAAATAAATTAAACCCAAATTTATCTGATCAGTGTTTCCGATGTAACCAAGAAATTGGTACTTTTTTACATTCTACTTGGTCTTGCTCTAAAATTCAACCTTTTTGGACAAATTTAAGAGTTTTATTGGAACAAACTATTGGAATACAACTTCCACATAATCCAATATTACTTTTACTAGGTGATATTGAAGGGATAAAACCGATATCCAAATTGAATAAATATCAGAAAGAATTTATAAAAATTGCATTGGCAGTAGCCAAAAAAGCTATTGCAGTTACTTGGAAATCAGATACATATTTAAGCATAGATCGTTGGAAGAAAGAAATTTATGGCTGTATTCCACTTGAAAAAATTACTTATAATTTAAGAGATAAATATGAAACATTTTTGAAAATTTGGCGCCCTTATTTACAAAAGATAGGATTAAATATATAGGTGCTCTGAAGATGAAATAATTGGTTACTTGGGGAAAGAAATAAATATATATACTAAAGTTATTACGAACTCCATGGAGCATGTGGGGATCTTCCAATATCCAGGCATTCCTTTTTTTCTCTTTCTTTCTTTCTTTCGTTCTTCTTTTTTTCCATAGGGATGTTAGGGGGGAGGGGTTAAGGGGAGGGGGGATGGGTAACACATATTTTCTTTTTCACACTCTTTTATTCTGCAACTATTTGAAAACACAATTAAAAAAGTTTTTTAAAAAACCTATTGAATGTTGAAAAGCATTGACAGAGTGGATGTGGAGACGATGTCTCCTCTAGTGGGGGAGTCTAGGACCAGAGGACACAGATAGAGTGGATGTGGAGAGGATGTTTCCTATAGTGGGGGAGTCTAGGACCAGAGGACACAGATAGAGTGGATGTGGAGAGGATGTTTCCTATAGTGGGGGAGTCTAGGACCAGAGGGCACAGATAGAGTGGATGTGGAGAGGATGTTTCCTATAGCGGGGGAGTCTAGGACCAGAGGACACAGATAGAGTGGATGTGGAGAGGATGTTTCCTATAGTGGGGGAGTCTAGGACCAGAGGACACAGATAGAGTGGATGTGCAGAGGATGTTTCTTATAGCGGGGGAGTCTAGGACCAGAGGACACAGATAGAGTGGATGTGGAGACGATGTCTCCATAGCGGGGGAGTCTAGGACCAGAGGACACGGATAGAGTGGATGTGGAGAGGATGTTTCCTATAGTGGGGGGGGGGGAGTCTAGGACCAGAGGACACGGATAGGGTGGATGTGGAGAGGATGTTTCCTATAGTGGGGGGGGGAGTCTAGGACCAGAGGACACGGATAGGGTGGATGTGGAGAGGACGTTTCCTATAGTGGGTGAGTCTAGGACCAGAGGACACAGATAGGGTGGATGTGGAGAGGATGTTTCCTATAGTGGGGGAGTGTGGGACCAGAGGATACAGATAGGGTGGGTGTGGAGAGGATGTTTCCTATAGTGGGGGAGTCTAGGACCAGAGGACACAGATAGAGTGGATGTGGAGAGGATGTTTCCTGTAGTGGGTGAGTCTAGGACCAGAGGACACGGATAGGGTGGATGTGGAGAGGATGTTTCCTATAGTGGGGGAGTCTAGGACCAGAGGACACAGATAGAGTGGGTGTGGAGAGGATGTTTCCTAAAGTGGGGGAGTCTAGGACCAGAGGACACAGATAGAGTGGATGTGGAGAGGATGTTTCCTAAAGTGGGGGAGTCTAGGACCAGAGGACACAGATAGAGTGGATGTGGAGAGGATGTTTCCTATAGTGGGGGAGTCTGGGACCAGAGGATACGGATAGGGTGGATGTGGAGAGGATGTTTCCTATAGTGGGGGAGTCTGGGACCAGAGGATACAGATAGGGTGGGTGTGGAGAGGATGTTTCCTATGGTGGAAGAGTCCAAGACCAGGACCAGAGGACACAGCCTCAGAATAGACGGGCGTTCATTTAGAACAGAGATGAGGAGGAATTTCTTCAGCCAGAGGGTGGTGAATCTGTGGAATTTGTTGTCACTGGCGGCTGTGGAGGTCGATTCATCGGGTATATTTAAACCAGATGTTGATAGGTTCTTGAATAGTCAGGGCGTGATGGGATACGGGGAGAAGGCAGGAGATTGGGGCTGTGAGGGAAATGGATCAGACATGATGAAATGGAGGAGCAGACTCAATGGGCCGAATGGGCTAATTCTGCTCCTATACCTTGTAGTCTGACGTGTCCTTGACAATACTGAGGGTAAACGCAGCATTTCAGGTGTATGTCCTGAACGGGGCCCGCACCAACATCATGCAGCGACAATTAAAGGCATCAAAGCTGCTTTTCAGATTCTCCTGCACGTCAGTCAATGGCTCCCTGTAATGCCAATGGCTTGTAACAGGTTCTTTTGTTTCTAATCACTGGCCGTTCTTAAACAATTATGAGCTCTGCTGGAAATGCATTTCACTCGGTTCAATGCCCCCTTAGGCCTAGACTAAGGCTACATCCACACTAGACCGGATCATTTTGAAAATGTCGGTTTCGCGTAAAAACGATAGGCGTCCACACTATGCGTTATTGAAAATATCTCTATCCACACTGAAACGGAGATTTCGGTGAATCTCCTCCTCCTGCGCATGCGCAGGACACGTCTGCCGAAAACAAGCGACATGTTTGGTGTCGAATCTCGCCGTAAAAGTGCGCGTTTGTCCAGCTGCAGACGAGAAAAACTTAAAAGACGTGCAGCTGTAGGCTTTTGCGCAGGAGAACTCAAAACTATAAAAAACAAATACTGGAGCGTACAGCGGCAACCGACAGGGAGTTCACGGACAGATTGACCCGGCTGACAACAAACATTGGAAAACTGACTAACTCTGTTGCATTAATAAAGCACTTTGTTAAATGTGTAAAACATGTCTGCATCAGTACTATCTTGTATTTCCATACAATGTTACATTAGGCTGTTACACATCTATTGTCAGAGAAGTACTTGCATAAATAGGTAAACCACCTTCATATGAGCAAGGACAGAAAACAGGGCAAAGTGAGTATACTTATTTACTTAGTAAGTTATGGGTCAAAGTATTTGGTGAGTACATTTCTAACTCTTCTGGCTTCAGTCTCTTTGCCGTCTGTTCTGAAATTGTTAGGTTGCGTTAAAGAAAGCAATGAAATGGCACGCTGCCGTCTGACAGCGTTTTCAGATTTCTCCGGTTACTCCGTCCACACTGATCTGCTCGAGCAGCGTTTTCAAAAATACCCAGCCTGGAAAGCGTTTTTGAAAAGCTCCGGTTTCGGGGGACGAAAACGCCGTTTTAGTGTGGGTGGAGGGTAAAAACAAAGAGAAAAAGCTTTGGTTACGGATGTGGATGTAGCCTGATGCTGAGAGGCCTAAGTGAGGAGTCAGCATTGTGACCACACCTGAGAAGAGTTATGGAGCGCGTTGACTCAGCTGGTTGGAAGTCATAGCAAACATTCAGCAATGATCAATTCTTTTTAAGCCCTTACAATATTTCAAAGGGGACAATGGGGTGTAATTAGCGGAGGAGGATCAGCACATTTCTCTTCACAACTGGATCTGATTATTTTTAAAAATTTTTACTTGGAGATTCCGTGCAGAGCAGGGCCTTCCGAACTTTGGGGCCGCGCTGCCCGGCAACCCCCGATTAATCTTATCGGGACGATTCACAACGAGCAATTAACCTACTAACTGGTACGTCTTTGGACTGTGGGAGGAAACCGGAGCACCCGGAGGAAACATAGAAACATAGAAAATAGGTGCAGGAGTAGGCCATTCGGCCCTTCGAGCCTGCACCGCCATTCAGTGTGATCATGGCTGATCATCCAACTCAGAACCCTGTACCTGCTTTCTCTCCATACCCCCTGATCCCTTTAGCCACAAGGGCCATATCTAACTTCTTCTTAAATATAGCCAATGAACCGGCCTCAACTGTTTCCTGTGGCAGAGAATTCCACAGATTCACCACTCTCTGTGTGAAGAAGTTTCTCCTCATCTCGGTCCTAAAAGGCTTCCCCTTTATCCTTAAACTGTGACCCCTCATTCTGGACTTCCCCAACATCGGAAACAATCTTCCTGCATCTAGCCTGTCCAATCCTTTTAGAATTTTATACGTTTCAATAAGATCCCCCCCTCAATCTTCTAAATTCCAGTGAGTATAAGCCTAGTCGATCCAGTCTTTCTTCATATGA
Source organism: Hemitrygon akajei (assembly GCF_048418815.1). NCBI lineage: Eukaryota > Metazoa > Chordata > Chondrichthyes > Myliobatiformes > Dasyatidae > Hemitrygon > Hemitrygon akajei. The sequence continues at coordinate 71,874,914 of NC_133141.1, read as the reverse complement.
AAGTCCTGCCATCCCAGGAATCAATCTGGTGAACCTTCTCTGTACTCCCTCTATGGCAAGAATGTCTTTCCTCAGATTAGGGGACCAAAACTGCACACAATATTCTAGGTGCGGTCTCACCAAGGCCTTGTAGAACTGCAGTAGAACCTCCCTGCTCCTGTACTCAAATCCTTTTGCTATGAATGCCAACATACCATTTGCCTTTTTCACCGCCTGCTGTACCTGCATGCCCACCTTCAATGACTGGTGTACAATGACACCCAGGTCTCGTTGCACCTCCCCTTTTCCTAATCGGCCACCGTTCAGATAATAATCTGTTTTCCTGTTCTTGCAACCAAAGTGGATAACCTCACATTTATCCACATTAAATTGCATCTGCCATGAATTTGCCCACTCACCTAACCTATCCAAGTCACCCTGCATCCTCTTAGCATCCTCCTCACAGCTAACACCGCCGCCCAGCTTCGTGTCATCCGCAAACTTGGAGATGCTGCATTTAATTCCCTTGTCTAAATCATTAATATATATTGTAAACAACTGGGGTCCCAGCACTGAGCTTTGCGGTACCCCACTAGTCACTGCCTGCCATTCTGTAAAGGTCCCGTTTACTCCCACTCTTTGCTTCCTGTCTGCCAACCAATTCTATATCCACATCAATACCATACCCCCCAATACCGTGTGCTTTAAGTTTGCACACTAATCTCTTGTGTGGGACCTTGTCAAAAGCCTTTTGAAAATCTAAATATACCACATCCACTGGCTCTCCCCTATCCACTCTACTAGTTACATCTTCAAAAAATTCTATAAGATTCGTCAGACATGATTTTCCTTTCACAAATCCATGCTGACTTTGTCCGATGATTTCACCTCTTTCCAAATGTGCTGTTATCACATCTTTGATAACCGACTCTAGCATTTTCCCCACCACCGATGTCAGACTAATCGGTCTATAATTCCCCGGTTTCTCTCTCCCTCCTTTTTTAAAAAGTGGGGTTACATTAGCCACCCTCCAATCCTTAGGAACTAATCCAGAATCTAAGGAGTTTTGAAAAATTATCACTAATGCATCCACTATTTCTTGGGCTACTTCCTTAAGCACTCTGGGATGCAGACCATCTAGCCCTGGGGATTTATCTGCCTTTAATCCCTTCAATTTACCTAACATCACTTCCCTACTGACATGTATTTCCCTCAGTTCCTCCATCTCACTAGACCCTCGGTCCCCTACTATTTCCGGAAAATTATTTATGTCCTCCTTAGTGAAGACAGAACCAAAGTAGTTATTCAATTGGTCTGCCATGTCTTTGTTCCCTATGATCAATTCACCTGTTTCTGACTGTAAAGGACCTACATTTGTCTTGACCAATCTTTTTCTTTTCACGTATCTATAAAAGCTTTTTTATGTTCCCTGCCAGCTTTCTCTCATAATCTTTTTTCCCTTTCCTAATTAAGCCCTTTGTCCTCCTCTGTTGGTCTCTGAATTTCTCCCAGTCCTCAGGTGTGCCACTTTTTTTTGCTAATTTATATGTTTCTTCTTTGGACTTGATACTATCCCTAATTTCCCTTGTCAGCCACGGGTGCACTATCTTCCCTGGTTTATTCTTTTGCCAAACTGGGATGAACAATTGTTGTAGTTCATCCATGCGATCTTTAAATGCTTGCCATTGCATATCCACCGTCAACCCTTTAAGTATCATTTGCCAGTCTATCTTAGCTAATTTACATCTCATACCTTCAAAGTTACCCTTCTTTAAGTTCAGAACCTTTTTTTCTGAATTAACTATGTCACTCTCCATCTTAATGAAGAATTCCACCATATTATGGTCACTCTTACCCAAGGGGCCTCGCACGACAAGATTGCTAACTAACCCTTCCTCATTGCTCAATACCCAATCTAGAATGGCCTGCTCTCTAGTTGGTTGCTCGACATGTTGGTTCAGAAAACCATCTCACATACATTCCAAGAAATCCTCTTCCTCAGCACCCTTGCCAATTTGGTTCACCCAATCTATATGTAGATTGAAGTCACCCATTATAACTACTGTTCCTTTATTGCACACATTTCTAATTTCCTGTTTAATGCTATCCCCAACCTCACTACTACTGTTAGGTGGCCTGTACACAACTCCCACCAGCGTTTTCTGCCCCTTAGTGTTATGCAGCTCTACCCATATTGATTCCACATCCTCCAGGCTAATGTCCTTCCTTTCGATTGCGTTAATCTCCTCTCTAACCAGCAATGCTACCCCACCTCCTTTTCTTTCCTGTCTATCCCTCCTGAATATTGAATATCCCTGGATGTTGAGCTCCCATCCTTGGTCACCCTGGAGCCATGTCTCTGATCCCAACTATATCATATTCATTAATAACTATCTGCACATTCAATTCATCCACCTTGTTACAAATGCTCCTCACATTGACACACAAAGCATTCAGGCTTGTTTTTACAACACTCTTAGCCCTTATACAATTATGTTGAAAAGTGGCCCTTTTTGTTTTTTGCCCTGGATTTGCCTGCCTGCCACTTTTACTTTTCACCTTACTGGTTTTTGCTTCTACCCTCATTTTACACCCCTCTGTCTCTCTGCACTTGTTCCCATTTCTCAGCTCTTCCCTGTCTCCCAGTTTCACCTATCACCAACAAACTTGTATTTCTTCCTCTTGTTCCCCCCACCTTCTTACTCTGATCTCATCCTTTTACCCCAGTTCCCAGGAAAACCACAGGGAGGGCGTGCAGACTCCCTGCGGAGGAGGTTGGGATTGAACTCTGAACCCCGACGCCCTGAGCTGTAATAGCGTCAATGCGGTAGTGGGATCACTCGATCCGAGTCCGATGTTCATCTGGGGATCACTCTGGCGGTGAGGCGAGTCTGCAGGTCGCTGTAGAGACCGATCCGGGATCCAGATATTTCTGCCATGTTAGGGTGTTTGGATCATCTTTGTGAAGAACGCCTGTGTGTGACGTGGCGAGGCTGTTGCACAAAGTAGCCAGCGCACGGTCCTCGACAGAATAATATTTTGGAACAGACTAGATGGGCCGAACTGCCTACTTCTGTCTTTTAGTGCTCTTAGGCTATGACACAATGGAAGATATGTATCTGTAGATGGGTGGAGGACCATGATCATTTATGATAGTTCCCATGGACAAAGACCTGGCATTTGTCCATCGTTAAATCCTTATTGAAATGGATCCAGAGGGTGATTGAAAACAAGAGATTTTCTGCAGATGCAACAGACGCAGTCACTCACACACTCACTCACTCACTCACTCAGACACTCACTCACTCACTCACACACTCAGACACTCACTCACTCACACACTCACTCACTCAGACACTCACTCACACACTCAGACACTCACTCACTCACTCACTCAGACACTCACTCACTCAGACACTCACTCACTCACTCACACACTGACACTCACTCACTCACTCACTCATACACTCACTCACTCACACACTCAGACACTCACTCACTCACTCACTCAGACACTCACTCACTCAGACACTCACTCACTCACTCACACACTCACTCACTCAGACACTCACTCACACACTCAGACACACACTCACTCACTCACTCACTCACACACTCAGACACTCACACCCACACTCACTGACTCACACACTCAGACACTCACTCACTCACACACTCACTCAGTCACTCACTCACTCAGACACTCACACACACTCACTCACTCAGACACACACTCACTCATTCAGACACTCACACACACACTCAGACACAATGCTGGAGGAGCTCAGCAGGCCGGGCAGCATCTACGGAAAGGAGTAAACAGTCGACGTTTTGGGCCGAGACCCTTCATCGGGCCTGGGTGGGGGGAGGGAGACGAGATCAGAGTAAGAAGGTGGGGGGGGGGGGCGAGAGGAAGAAATACAAGTTTGTTGGTGATAGGTGAAACTGGGAGACGGGGAAGAGCTGAGAAATTGGTGAAAGAGGAACAGGGCTGGAGAAGGGGGAATCTGACAGGAGAGGGCAAGAGACCATGGAAGAAGGGGAAGGGGGATGAGCACCAGAGGGAGGTGATGGGCAGGCAAGGAGATAAGGTGAGAGAGGGAAAAGGGAATGGGGAATGATAAAGGGGGGACATTACCGGAAGCAGGAGAAATCGATGCTTATGTGTTAAGAGCCCCAGTTTCAACACCTGGCACGGGACGTGATGTACTGGACATCGGTGTGTTGTGTACCCTAGTGCCAATTCCTGGAACAGTATGTGAGGTACTGGGAATCTGTGTGTTATGAACCCCAGTTTCTTTCTTTCTTTTCTTTATCAATCTTTTTATTAATTAAAAAAGTACATATATATAAACAAGAGGAAAATTACCTCAAATATCTATATCGATAACAATTCATATAAAAGGTAAAATGAACACACATAGTATTAATCTAATAGTATATAATAAAAAATAAGATGATCAAATCTCCTCTTATCATTCCATGAAAAGAAGAAAAAAGATAAAGAAACTTTTATAATGTTTATATACATAAAAAACCCCACTAAACAACAAAAAAAAAAGAGAAAAAGAGAGACTGGGCAGCCCAGGCTGAGAGTAAAATCAAGAAAAAAGAGAAACGTTCTGGTCAAATCCAAAGTTTCGAGAAAGTAACTGGAAGAGCAATAAATCAAACCATTTGAAAACATTGAATAAAAGGTCGCCAGGTTTCTTCAAATTTAAGGGATGTATCAAATGTCTGACTCCTTATTTTCTCTAAACTTAGACAGGACATAATGGAGGTAAGCCAATAAAAAACAGGTGGATTAGAGTCCTTCCATTTAAGCAAAATGACTCTCCTAGCCAATACAGTTGTAAAAGCTATCATCCGTCGAGCGGAAACAGGAATATATCCTGCTTCCGGTGGTGTGATCCCAAAAATTGCTGTAAATAAATTCGGTTGCAGGTCCAAATTCAAGACTTTTGATAAAGTTCTAAAGACATCTTTCCAAAAATTATCTTTCTTGATACAAGACCAAAACATATGAGTTAAAGTAGCCACCTCAGTATTACATCTGTCACAAATAGGGTTAATACTGGGAAAGAAACAGGCTAATTTATCCTTTGACATATGTGCCCGATGTACTACCTTGAACTGTATCAAGGAATGGCGGGCACAAATAGATGAAGTATTTACCAAATGAAAATTTTTATCCCAATTGATTATCTGAAAGTGACTCTCGAAATTCCAATTCCCACGCACCTTTAATTTTATCCTTGGATACCTTTTGCATGTTCAATAACCATTTATAAATTATAGCTATCAGTCCTTTTTGAGATGGTTTAACCTGAAAAAGAGTATCTATAATGGGTGAATAAGCAGAGGGAAAATTTGGAAGTAAACTATGTAAAAAATTCCTAATTTGTAAATATCTAAAAAAAAGTGTGCATTAGATAAGTCATATTTGTCCACTGACTGAGTGAAAGACATTAAACAATCCCCCATAAACAATTCTAAAAAGTTATTATTCCTTTGGTTTTCCAAATTAAAAATGTCTGATCGGAAATTGATGGTTTAAAAAAATAATTAAGATGGATTTTACTAGAAAGAAGAAAGTTATTAAACTCAAAAAATCTACGAAACTGAAACCAAATTCTTAATGTATGTTTAATAATGGGATTGAGGTCTCGACTACCAATCTTAGAAAGCAAAAAAGGAAGAGGAGCTCCCAGTAATGAGGCCAAAGAATACCCCTTCACTGAGTTTTTCCTCTAAATCCACCCATGAAGGATAGTCATGTATGTCTGAGTAATGAATCCAAAACGAAATATATCGAATATTAATTGCCCAGTAATACATTCTAAAATTTGGCAAAGCCATACCACCATGCTTTTTAATTTCTGCAATAGAGGTTTACTCAATCTAGGATTTTTATTATTCCAAATATAAGATAAAATTTTAGAGTCTATTCTATCAAAAAACAGTTTCGGAACAAAGAAAGGGATTGCTTGGAATACATATAAGAACTTCAGTAACACTATCATTTTAATAGCATTAATTTGACCAATTAATGATAATGTCATAGGAGACCATTTAGAAAGAATTTGTTGCGTGTATTCAATTAATGGAATAAAGCTATATTTATACAGGTCCTTAAAATTTTTGGTAATTTTAATACCAAGGTAAGTAACTTTTAGCAATGCTAAAAGGAATTTGATCATATTGATCCAAGTAGTTATTAATAGGAAATAACTCACTTTTGTGCAAAATTAATTTATATCCAGAAAAACTAAATTCAGAAAATATAGATAACATAGAAGGAATAGATTTCTTAGGATCTGAAATATAAACTAACAAGTCATATGCATGCCACGAAACCTTACGCACTTTATCTCCTTAATGCCTTGAACATTGTTGGAGTCCCGAAGAGCAATAGCAAGAGGTTCTAAAGCCAGGTTGAATAACAGCGGACTAAGAGGACAACCCTGCCGGGTACCGCTGTATAGCCTAAACTAAGGAAATTTTTTATTGTTAGTTATAACTGCTGCCATAGGAACTTGATTGATCAGCTTAATCCAGGAAATAAAACCTGGACCAAAATTCAATCTTTCTGAAACCTCGAATAAATAAGACCATCCTACCTTATCAAAGGCTTTCTCTGCATCAAGGGAAACAACACATTCGGATTCTTTAGATGCAGAGGAATGAATAATGTTCAATAATCTCCAAATATTAAAATATGAATATTAATAAATTCAGTTTGATCCTTAGAAATAATCTTAGGTAAAATATTCTCGAGCCTGTTAGCCAAGAAAGAATTTCAGAATCCATATTTAATAAGGAAATTGGTCTGTAAGAGGCACATTCAGATAAATCTTTTTCTTTTTTGGGAATTAATGAAATTGATGCCTCGTAGAAAGTTTTTGGGAGGGTCCCAGAGGAGATAGAATCAATGAAAATTTGACATAAATGAGGTGCAATTATTTCAGTAAACGTCTTAAAAAATTCTATTGTAAATCCATCCGGTGCCGAAGGAACCCCGGTTTCGACGCCTGTGTTCTGTATCCCAGTTTTAACACCTGGCATGGTGGATGATGTACTGTTATGTATCAATTCTTGGAACAGTGCGTGATGTCCTGGGAATCTGTGTGATATGAACGCCAGTTTCAACACCTGGCCCGGTGCGCGATGTACTGGGAATCTGTGACTTTGTTTCTTGTAGTGTCACACATGCCCAGCAGGATGAAAGGAACCGTGCAGATTGCTCCGGAGAGAGAGACACTATGGGGGAGAATCGCTGTGCTTGGACAGCAGAGTCGTTAGTGAGAGTGAAGGGTGCAAGCTTCGATCGAACCCAAAAGGGAGTGGGTAGTCGATAACGCTGTGCAATACGTAACCCAAACGTGGATTTTTGACACCCCCTTTGGTGACCCCTGTAAAGTCTCGGGAGTGTGGTGACCAGTTCTGGAAGAGGGACTTCCCCTGCCAATTACGTGGTGAAATTCTCACTTTTTGTGGACTCTTCGACACAGGGCGCATCGTGAACTCGCTTCCGCTGTAAAGGTACGGTGGCCGCTTGGTGAGATCGCGTTCGCGAGGTACGGTGTGTGTCTGCCAAATCGCCTTCGGAAAGGTACGGTGGCCGTTTTGGCGTATCTATGCGGGACTCGCTTCTTCGCTCTATTTTGAATCTCCGTCTTCAAGATCGTCCCTTATCCCCTATCTCTATTACTGGGCTTCGGCCCTCTCTTCCCCCCGCCCCCCATTCCTGATGAAGGGTCTCGGCCCGAAATGTTGGCTACTCTTTTCTCACGGATGCTGCCTGACCTGCTGAGATCTTCCAGCGTCGTGTACGTCTTCAAGATCGTCACTTCGCTACACTTCGAAACTAAAAGTCTCTCCTCTCGATTCCCCCGTGAACCCCTTGAAACTTTCTGAACTGACATTCTGAGACTCTGCTCCAGTAAGACTCTGTTAGGAATTGTTTCTGAGTTTAACCGTTTGGGTGCTATAGGCGCACAGCGCTGTTAACGTCGTTTTAAGTTAGTCGCTTGCTTAATTTTCTATGTTTCTGCTTGAGTGTTAATAAGCTTAATTGTTCTGCAATAATTCCCTGACTCCGTTCCACATCCCTTACTGCTGGTTTCACGTAACATGTCATCAGGTTGGAGGCTGTCCAGACAGAATAAGTTGTTCCTCTAACCTGAGAGTGGCCTCATTGTGGCAGTAGATAGAGGAGGCTGTGGACAGACATGTTGGAATGGGAATGGGAAGTCGAATTAAAATGGGTGGCCTCCGCGAGAAGTGCCGAACCTGCCCCTGGATCTCCTCCCTCACTACCATTCAGTCCTTCCAGGTGAGGCGACATTTCGCCTGGGAGTCTGCTCCTGGTGTGGCCTCCTGTACGGGCCCAGACTGGGAGACCGCTTCGACCAGCATCCAGCGGAGAAGGAGACGGCACCTCCCGGTGGCCGCCAAATGACCTGGATGGGTTAGTAAATTTGCTGATGACACAAAGGTTGGAGGTGTTGTGGATAGTGAGGGGAGTTGTCGGAGGTTACAGTGGGGCATCGATAGGGTGCAAAACTGGGCTGGAAAGTGGCACCCTACCTGGGTAACCTTCTTAATGGCTGTGGTCCAAGGCTCCAGCCAGCATTGTTGTCTGGTCTGTGCCCCCAGACCCGCACCTTTGTTTTTTTCAACTCGGCCTGGTTCAAACCGGTTAAACCTAGCCGACCCAGGCACTGAGCCTAACGAGGTTGCAGATTACTCCTCCAAGTCTGCCACTTTACATTATAAATAGCTGCTTGACTGAGAGTCATCCCGGGGTTAGCCGAAACTCCTTGCGTCCACATTCAGTTACTCTGATTAGATAATCCCAGAGCTGGAATCGAAGAGTTCACAAAATGGAGGGGGTGCAAGGACATTCTCACAAAATGGAGGGGGTGCAAGGACATTCTCACAAAATGGAGGGGGTGCAAGGACAGTCTCACAAAATGGAGGGGGTGCAAGGACATTCTCACAAAATGGAGGGGGTGCAAGGACAGTCTCACAAAATGGAGGGGGTGCAAGGACATTCTCACAAAATGGAGGGGTTCAAGGACAGTCTCACAAAATGGAGGGGGTGCAAGGACATTCTCACAAAATGGAGGGGGTGCAAGGACAGTCTCACAAAATGGCCGCCTCCACCTCCTTTCAGCACGGGCAAGGACAAAGGCAGTTTGTTTGCCTACTTCCACTGCCCTTGATTCATTTCAATTCACTGATTTGTAGACTGTAGATCTTCCTGGGCAGCACTATTAATTTTTAATTATTAACGTTTCAGGTTAACCAATCCCCGAGCCTTACGACTGACTCCAAGCTCGATCAAGAGGTAAAGGACAGTCTTCTTTATGATACACTCTGCATGATTAACCTCGCAGCTTGTGACCGGCGGAAAGTCATGGAGGCAAAGAGGCAGCGAATGAACGAACGGCTGCTTAACATCAGCCGGTCGCAGGAGTACAGGTGACAAAGGCTGAGGAGTGCCACGTTGGGCAGCGATAATTAATGAGTATTCCTGCTCTCAAGTTCAGCTGCACACACAAAGTGCTGGAGGAACTCAGCAGGCCAGGCAGCACCTATGGAAACCAGGGGCGCCCATTTAGAACGGAGATGAGGAGGAATTTCTTTAGCCAGAGGGTGGTGAATCTGTGGAATTCATTACCGCAGATGGGAGTGGAGGCTAAGTCATCGAGTATACTTAAGGCAGAGGCTGATAGGCCCTTGATTAGTCAGGGCATGAGGGGTTATGGGGAGAAGGGAGGAGACTGAGGCTGAGATGGGAAGGGATCAGTCATCATCAAATGGCAAAGCAGCTTTGATGGGCCAAATGGCCTAATTCTGCTCCTATATCTTATGGTCTTATGGAAATGAACAAACAGTGTCCATTTTGGGCCGAGACCCGTCTTCAAGACTGGAAAGGAAAGGGAAGAAGTCAGAATAAAAAGGTGGGGGGGGGAGGGGAAGGAGGCTAGCTGGAAGGTGATGGGTGAAGCCAGGTGGGTGGGAAAGGTGAAGTGCTGGAGAGGAAGGAATCTGATCGGAGAGGAGAGTGGACCGTGGGAGAAAGGGAAGGAGGAGGGACACCAGGGGGAGGTGATGGGTGGGAAAGGTGAAGTGCTGGAGAGGAAGGAATCTGATCGGAGAGGAGAGTGGTCTGTGGGAGAAAGGGAAGGAGGAGGGGTGCCTGGGGGAAGGTGATAGGCAGGTGAGAGGCCAGAGTGGGAGACAGAAGAAGAGGGAAGGACTTTTTCCCCCCAGAAGGGGAAGCCGATGAATGTGTTCAGAATAAAGAAGTGGGCAGGAAAAATCATTGTAGACTGTACCCACCCTACAAACTCACTTTTCCAAAAGCTCCCTTCGGGAAAGCGCCTTGGGGTTACGGAAACAAAAAAACTTCATGCCATCTCAAAAGATCTTTTTCCCCTTAGGCAGTTAATCTGATCGACTGTTCTAGTTATTACCCCCACCCCCACCCCTCTAACTATTACCCTGTCACTGTACTGGACTGTAAACACTATAAACCACATTTTGTTACACTATCTACCTTGTAAATCCCTGCTGGTATTTATATATTTATGCTAAATATTCCTTTTTTGTAATTTATTTTTTATTGAAGTTCATCATCAAACAAACATTTCCATAAGATGTATTTCAGACATTGTACATATATATAATATAATCATATATGTCACTAATCTCCACATAGTATTTATCTGAGGTATACACTGAGAGAAAAGAGTGGAAAGAAAAAACAAGCAAACCCCCCCCCCCTCTTTCCCCCCCCCTCTCATTTTCCTTTACTCCACCTTTCACCATTATCATGGTCTTTGGCACTGTGGGCAGTGCGAAGCCTCTCCTGGACAGTGTCTTTACAAGACAGGTGACCCCAGCCATAATCAATACTCTTCAGAGATTGTCTGCCTGGCGTCAGTGGTCACATAACCAGGACTTGTGATCTGCACCGGCTGCTCATACAACCATCCACCACCTGCTTCCTTAGCTTCACATAACCCAGACTGGGGGGGCCAAGCAGGTGCTACACCTTGCCCAAGGGTGACCTGCAGGTGAGCGGAGGGAAGGGGCGCCTTACACCTCCTTTGGTAGAGACGTATCCCCACCCCACCACACCGTTAACCACACATGACAGTCCAGTTCTCCTGTGGCGTTTACCCTTTAGGGGAACATCTAAAATAACACACACACAATGCTGGTGGAACTCAGCAGGCCGGGCTACCTCTACAGAGAGGAATAAAGATATTTTGGGCCGAGACCCTTCGTTAGGACTGGAAAGGAAGGGGAAGGAAGCCAGAATAAGGTAGGGGGAGGAGTACAATCTGGAAGGGAAATATCTCTATCTCTTTAGAAAGTTCTTATTGTGACTGTTGTATTACTCCTTAAGACAGTAAATTCTAAATCACAACTGGCTATGTTAACAAAGAAATGACTTCATTGCCCCTCTGACCCAGGCCTAGGCTGAGTCCAGGCTGAACAAGGGGCCTGAGCAGAAACCCAGGAACTGGGATCTCAGTAACCAAAGGGAAGAGATTTATGGCAACTTGAGAATGATCCTAAATCTGTTTCCTCCAGTTACCGACCCTCCTGCTGCTGAAAGCAGTTTCTCCTGACCCACCTTCCATTATTTGATTGCCTCTAATAAATCTCTCTTTATCATCTGTCTCAAAGGGGAGTAGCGCTGGGGCTTCTCATGTCTCACCACATTAAATGGTCCCCTCTCCCTGGGCCGGCTGCTCACTGACCTGTTCCGGTGTCGGGAATGGCATTATTAGTGTCATGTTCTATAATATCGTGAGAATAAATCTTTGACTCCATCGTGTTCCTGTCACTGGTGCCATTGTCGTGGTTTCATCTCAGTCTGAGGCGAAACTGTGCTATTCCGAGCGTCGCAAGTTCAGGAAGTTCATCTGACACTGACTGCCAAGATTTTTTTTTACTGAGTGTTTTAAAATGCCAGCTGTTTTCAAAGTTGCTTTCCTCTCTCTCCTTCAGACCAGCCAAGTGCTAGAAGTTGTCTCTAGCCCAAGCCAGGCCGCAGGCGGCGGGGAGGAGAATGTGGGCCACAGCTCTGAATTGTCTCCAGGCAGAGCAAATGTCGAGCAGGAGCGGGCTTCCGAACAGAATGCCGACAGCTCAGAACACTGCTCGCTGCTCCAGAATCGAGCCCCAGCAGAGCAGGAAGAACCCGACCAGAGGCAGCGGCAGACGGAGGTTCCCTCGGAGATCACTGCTGAAGTACAAGACGGGACTGCTGGGAGTGAAGCGGAGAACCAGCCGGGGGCAACTGTCCAAGAGCTGGAAGCCGAGCTGGAAGCTCACTCTGGGGCCCGGGCAGTCGAGGAAGAGAGTCCGAGCCACCAGACGTCTTCCGAAACCAGCTCCCAGATTTTATCAGGGTCTCTGGACAAGGTTAATCAAGATCTCAAATTCCAACCAGAGACCTGTCACCAGCCTCAGGCAAAGGCTGGTGTTCAGGCTCGAGCAGAGGCCCAAGACCAGAGCCTGCGAGAGGCCCAAGACCAAGGACGGTTACCAGCCCAGGGGTTGCTCCAGAAGGAGTTCCAAGACCAGCCCCTCCAGGAACTCCATGATCAGCCTGAGATGGAAGAAGGGGCTTGTGACCAGGTTCATAAAGAGGTCTGTGAATGTGGCCAAGCAGAGGCCCAACATCAGGATGAGGTAAATTTGGGTCAGATTGCTGTATTAAAGATAAGTTTGGATAGGTCCATGGATGGGAGGGGTATGGATGGCTACAGTCCCAGGTGCTGGTCGACAGGACTAGGCTGAAAGGCCTGTTTATGAAGTGAATGACTCTTTGGCTGTTTATCTGTACTCAAATACTCTACCATTGAGCCATACCCCATGCTCACTTATAAAATTCATTTTAAAATGACAAAATTTTAGAAAATACAAGAAACTGGAGTAGACTTCATGAACTTCTTGGCCTCAGTAAGCCCTAAGACATAGGAGCAGAATGAGGCCATTTGGCCCATCGAGTCTGTTCCACCATTCCATCATGGCTGATTTATTATCCCTCTCAACTCCTTTCTCCTGCCTTCTCCCCGTTTCATTTGATGCCCTGACTAATCAAGAGCCTACCAACCTCTGCTTTAAGACCTGGCCTTCGCAGCCATCTTGTGGCAACGAGTTCCACAGATTCACCGCCCAATGACTCTGTGATCCTCACAGGATTCCATGCATTTTACAGGCTCTCTCGGGGTTATGACAGGGTTCAGTTCCCGAGATGGGAATGAACAGAAATAGTGCGCGGGGCAGGGTCACGGGAACAACTGCGACAGCGGAGCGAACAGACGCGGGAAGACCCAGTGAGAGGCCAAAATGAACTTGATTGAACTGAATTGACTATTTCTTACATCCTTCACGTACACGAGGAGTAAAAACCTTTACGTTATGTCTCCATGTGCAAATTGTAGTACAGTAAGTTAAACAACAGTACAGTCAGTGTAGCTTAGAAATTCAGTCTCCTCAGGAAATAGAGACGGCTCTGACCCTTCTTGTAAACAGCCTCAGTGTTCTTTGACCAGTCCAGTTTATTGTCCATTCGTATCCCCAGGTATCTGTAATCCCCCACCATGTCCACACTGACCCCTTGGATGGAAACAGGTGTCACTGGTGCCTTAGCCCTCCTCAGGTCCACCACCAGCTCCTTAGTCTTTTTCACATTAAGCTGTAGATGATTCTGCTCACACCATGTGACGAAGTTTCCTACCGTAGCCCTGTACTCAGCCTCATCTCCCTTGCTGATGCATCCAACTATGGCAGAGAAGTACTAGCGATCTTGCGATTCTCAAAAAGGAGGGGGTGACTTTGCACCCTTCGGCTCCTCAGAGTTGCTCCACATTCGTAACACCCCCATCCTTCTAAGGATTTTTACCACAGGGAAAAATTAACTACTACAGAGTCTTACAGAATTTCAGAATCTTAACACAATACAAAAGAGTTTTTTTTCACTACAGAGTAATACAGTTATACATTCAAGTTAGCACCTAAACAATTAGTGATTACATTGTCACTTCCTTTAATATCTTAATATCTTGTACCTTAATAAATTCCTGTAGCATCAGACTCCACTTTAATAACCACCTATTTTTATTACTTTTCTTCAGCAAAACAAAACTAAAGAGTTGTGATCTTAGCTTACGTGAATATTACAAAAGTTTATGCAAATACTAATCTTTATTTTACTTTCAAACTTAACAGTCAATCTTCCATGGTGTTGTCTTTATTATTTACATGCTTTGTCGAAATCCCTTAAAACCAGATCCTGTTATTTAAAGTGGCATCCCGTCAACCCTCGACCCTGTTCCAGTTAACTCCCATGTGGTTAGCTTGCTTACCAGTGTGGAATAGGCTTTTGCATGCTCCTTTCATAGGAGTTATTTTATCAACAATGTTTTCCAAACTTAGCCCATTTTCTGAACTTCCACACAATTCTTTATTTTTAAGCAAGTCGTTAGTTTTATCTTCAGGACCCTTCATTCTATTAGTTTTCAGTTTAATATCTGCAAGCGATCCCTCTTTGTCCAAACAGCATTTCAAATTCTGCCTCTTCACAGCACACCCTTGAATAACATTAGCGAGTGGGGTACCTTTACATTCCAAATCAAACTGTAATTGTTTCGCAGGCACCTTGGTAACAAGCCATTGTCCCTTCAGCCTGGTTACTGCTTCTGACACCAATCCAGACTTTAAATTTTCTTCATTCAATTTAGGAACTACACTTTTCCCTTCTCCTTCAATAATAATATCCACATCACCACCTTTTATCTCCTCACTAACTTTTAACACACCTTCGAGCACAAACAACTGGGAATTCTCACTTCCCACTAGTACCAAGGTTAACCCTTTCTTCACTGAACCAAGTCCATCTGACGCACAAGGACTGCATTCCTTTTTAACTGAATCAGATACCTCAGACTTTTCCTGAGTTTCATTACTAGGTTCAGTACCACGTGCATCCACATCTTGAACACACTCAAACGGGACAGCTGCCTCTTCCAGGCTTTCAATACCCATCCCCTTTTCGAATTCTAAGTTTCCCTGATCCTCCCAGTTACTCTCTGGGCAACTCCCTTCTGGAGTAAACTCAACCCTACAGGCTGAAACAACCTCATCTGCCAACCCAGCAGACTCCTTCAAGGTAATGGCATCCTTTTCATCTAGGACTGCCCTCATTTCATTATCGGGAACACCTTTAAAATTTTCAACTTCTTCAAACAGTTCTATCAAGCCAGACAGATCATCCATGTCCAACCCTGGACCTTCTAACAGCCTTACCTGTTTCTCATTTTTTCTCTGTGCCTCTATAAATTTCCTCCTGGCTAAGGGTAGGCCTACCTCCTCTCCTTTACTCTCTTTCACCTCCCTATTCTCCGTTTTACCATTCCCCAACCCCTCTTGGTACAGGGTCGGTAAAAACGTCTCAGCCAAATCGATACTGGCCTGATTTAAACTGGTCTCTTTCTCAGCTGTCTTTCTCGACATGCTGCGAGTGATCGTGCATGCGGGATAGATCTTGGAATCTAGGGGCGGGTCCTCAACACTTACAGGCTGGCTCGTCAGCTTCATTGCTGACCAAACCTCACCACCTGCTAAATCGTTACCCAGAAGGACGTTCACGTCAGTTCTCAGAAATTCTGATCGCACCCCTATTTCAACTGGTCCAGATACCAGCTCACAATTTATAATGATCCTATGCAAAGGCACAGCTTCTGTCCCTTTTATTATGCCTCTCAAAGCTACCTCTCCTGTCTCAGGACCAAAATCTAGTACCTTACTGAGAATCAATGACTGCTCAGCTCCAGTATCTCTCTAGATCCGCACTGGAACTGGTGTTTCATCCTCTTTCACAGACACGGTCCCTTCTGAAATAAATTTCTCACGCCCCTCTCGTATTCTATCTACCTGGGGCTTTCTCATCGATTTACTGATGACACGGCCATAGTGGGGTGTGTCAGGAATGGACAGGAGGAGGAGTATAGGAAACTGATACAGGACTTTGTGATATGGTGCAACTCAAACTACCTGCGTCTCAATATCACCAAGACCAAGGAGATGGTGGTGGACTTTAGGAGATCTAGGCCTCATATGGAGCCAGTGATCATTAATGGAGAATGTGTGGAGCAGGTTAAGACCTACAAATATCTGGGAGTACAGTTAGACGAGAAGCTAGACTGGCCTGCCAACACAGATGCCTTGTGCAGGAAGGCACAGAGTCGACTGTACTTCCTTAGAAGGTTGGCGTCATTCAATGTCTGTAGTGAGATGCTGAAGATGTTCTATAGGTCAGTTGTGGAGAGCGCCCTCTTCTTCGTGGTGGCGTGTTGGGGAGGAAGCATTAAGAAGAGGGACGCCTCACGTCTTAATAAGCTGGTAAGGAAGGCGGGCTCTGTCGTGGGCAAAGTACTGGAGAGTTTAACATCGGTAGCTGAGCGAAGGGCGCTGAGTAGGCTACGGTCAATTATGGAAAACTCTGAACATCCTCTACGTAGCACCATCCAGAGACAGAGAAGCAGTTTCAGCGACAGGTTACTATCGATGCAATGCTCCTCAGACAGGATGAAGAGGTCAATACTCCCCAATGCCATTAGGCTTTACAATTCAACCGCCAGGACTTAAGAACTTTTTAAAAGCTATTATTAATGCTTTTTGAGATAGTGATTTAGATGCATATCATATTTTTTACTGAGTTAAGTATTGTATGTAATTAGTTTTGCTACAACAAGTGTATGGGACATTGGAAAAAAAGTTGAATTTCCCCATGGGGATGAATAAAGTATCTATCTATCTATCTATCTATCTATCTATCAATACACCCTGTAGGGACTGCTGCTTTCCCTTTTCCTGTCTCCTTCCTCGGAGCAAAGCACTTAGATGCAATATGACCCACCTTTCCACAATTAAAACAGGTCAAGCCAGGACCCCTCTTGCCATCTTGCCTTTCCTCCTCCTTATTTTTATCACTAGCTCCCGGCGGGACCTCTGCCTCAGCCGGCGGGCTTTCTCTACCGTTCCTACGGTCGTTCTGGTAACTCTTATTCGAGGAAAACTTTGTCTTGTGGGTTAGGGCATATTAATCAGCGAACCTGGCAAATTCGGATATGGACTTATTCGGCTTCTCGTTCAAATACATCCGGATATCATCCGAAACACAACCTTTAAATTCCTCAATCAGAATTAACTCCCTTAAATGCCGAAAATCTTCTTCCACCATTTCTGCTGCACACCAACAATCCAAGAGCACACCCTTCTCATAGGCAAACTCTGCATACATCTGATTCCGCACTTCCTTTAAATTTCTGGACTTTTGTCTATAGGCCTCAGGTACCAATTTGTAGGCCCAAAGAATGACCTGTTTTACTTCCTCGTAATTCTCATACTCCTCCTCGTCCACAAACAACGCCGCATATGCTCGTTGTGCCTTCCCTTTTAACACACTTTGTAACAACGCCACCCACTGATCTCTGGGCCACTTCTGACTCACTGCCATCTTTTCAAAATGCAAGAAATAACTATCAACATCCGTCTCCTCGAACGGAGGTACTAACCTAAACTCCCTACTAACATTAAACCGCTCCTCTCGGTCTGGCCCTTGAGCTCTTCGCTCTTGCCTTAACTTCTCTATGTCCCGCTCATGTTGCCTCTGTTTCTCCTTCTCCTCATACTCTTTCTCCTTCTCGGCTCTTTCCTTCTCCTTTTCAGCTCTTTCCTTCTCCTTTTCAGCTGCTTCCAGCTGTTTTAACTTAATTTCATGCTCCCTCTGCTTTTCAGCTCTTTCCTTCTCCTTTTCAGCTGCTTCCAGCTGTTTTAACCTAATTTCATGCTCCCTCTTCACCTCTAACTCCTTTAGCTGGAGCTCATACTCCCTTTTCCTCTGTTCCGCGTCCAGCCTCAATTTCTCCAACTCTAACTGAGCCATCCCACTAGCAGGTACCTTTTCAGGGATATTTTCCAATACCTCAGCCGAAAACACATTCTTCTCAATAGAATACTGAGTTATGGCCCTCCGCATCTCCCACTTTTTCATTAACGACCTCATCTCTGTGAGATTTAGTCCTTTCACAATATTTACCAAGTCCGACTTTGTGGCCCCCTCTAGCGCCTTCAAAGTCGGGTTTTGTGTAAATTCGTCTATGTCCATCTTTGCTGGTTTCCCGTCTGGCTACCCGCGCAACCAGATCCAAGTTTGGACTTAAAAACCCGATTTACTGGCCCTCCAATTTGGTATCAAATCTCGAGACGAGGCCCCAAGTTGTTACGAACCCCGTAACTGGGTTACTTACCAGCAAAGATAGAGGTGTCCGTTGGAGTCTGATGATACCATTTTTAACAGTATTTATTAGCAAAAATACACAAAAATAATGTCAATGCAAACATACAGATAATATACGTCGTCAATACTAAACCTAAAAGTGCGGGTATAATAATAATCAATAAGAAATAAGCTCTATCGTTGTCTAGGGGATAATGAATTGTCCGATGGTAATCTAAAGTTCATTTCAGTTCATACAGGCTGCAGCCATTGTTTGTTTGCCGCTGTGTTACAATTGTTGGAGAGAGAGAGAGATAGAAGAATGGGAACAGTTACCGCTATTGTTTTTGCCAACCTTCCTTTGTGATTTCGATCCGTCGGTGTCTCGTTGTTGTGGCCGTTCAAGTATGACCTCTCCTTTAGCTAAACCGTTCTTCCGTGATGAGCCCGCCACCTAGGCAAGGGAGGACACACACGAGCTCTCACCGGCTTTCGCTATAAAACGCTGTCACTGGATTTCTAGCGTTTCTCCTGGTGTGTCTAAGGGGTGTTCCCCAGACCCGTCTTTTATCCTCACTCACGGGGTCTCAGATGTCAGTCAGGTTGGGATGATGCAATCCCTCAACCGGACCACTCTGGTTGTCCCCTGAGGGGTTTCAATGAATAGTACAGTACTCAATACACAATTCCTTCTCCAAGAGACAATAGCAGTAATCAGTGGTTCTGTTCCGCTTGTGTTAGGAGACATTCCACCTTGTTGTGTATTCTGCGTTGTCTATAACAACTGCCTTTGCTGTGATCCTGCGTCTCTCTCTCTCATTTCCTGACATGCTGTGTATCTCTCTCATTTCCTGGGTATCAGACCCAAAATACTAGCGATCTTGCGATTCTCAAAAAGGAGGGGGTGACTTTGCACCCTTCGGCCCCTCAGAGTTGCTCCACATTCGTAACAATATATTTAAAGATTAAACAGGATCTGTATTGGTCTAACCATGTAATACCCGACGTGTGAGGATATTGTGAGTATCAACACACAGGTACACTTCCTGTCCAACCATTTCTGCGAGAGAAACGGTACGAGGCATAATTGCCAACCTACCGCTTTTGATACTAATATTCAGCAATATTCATGGCTTTAGCAATAGTTCATTAGACGTTCTTTTTTCATACTTGATTATTTGGTTCCAGCTTAGGTGGCTAAAAGTGTAAAACACTTATCTGCTTTCTTTCTGTTATTTTTATACTGTACCTGCTTAGGAACACTGCTAAGTGCTGCGGGCCCTGCTGTCTGCTCTGACTCAGTCGTATTAGTAAAGCTACATCTGTGGTTGATTGCCGGTTACTAATGGTGTTCCGTAGGGGTCGGTGTTGGGGCCGCTTCTTTTTACATTGTATATCAATGATTTAGATTATGGATTAAATGGTTTTGTGGCTAAGTTTGTGGATGACGCCAAGATAGGTGGAGGAGCAGGAAGTATTGAAGAAACGGAAAGGTTGCAGAGAGACTTGATCAGTTTAGGAGAGTGGGCAAAGAAATGGCAGATGAGATACAATGTTGAGAAATGTATGGTTGTACATTTTGGAAGAAGAAATAATCTGGCAGATTATTATTTAGATGGGGAGAAAATTCAAAAATCGGAAGTGCAAAGGGACTTGGGGGTCCTAGTGCAGGATACCCTAAAGGTTAACCACCAGGAGTGAGGATATAGGAAATGGCAAGCATTTTGTCAGCTCTGGCACCTAGAAAAAATTAGCACTGCACCCCTGCCCTCAACCATTAGGAAGGAGGTACAGGAGCCTCAGGACCCACACCACCAGGTTCAGGAACAGTTACTACCCTTCAACCGTCAGGAAGGAGGTACAGGAGCCTCAGGACCCACACCACCAGGTTCAGGAACAGTTACTACCCCTCAACCATCAGGAAGGAGGTACAGGAGCCTCAGGACCCACACCACCAGGTTCAGGAACAGTTACTACCCTTCAACCATCAGGAAGGAGGTACAGGAGCCTCAGGACCCACACCACCAGGTTCAGGAACAGTTACTACCCCTCAACCATTAGGAAGAGGTACAGGAGCCTCAGGACCCACACCACCAGGTTCAGGAACAGTTATTACCCCTCAACTATCAGGCTCCTGAACTGTCGTGGGTCACTTCACTCTCCCCAACTCTCGATTCCACGATCTACAGACTCACTTTCTACAACAGATACTCTCAGTATTATTTATTTTTATTTGCATCATTTGTCTTTTTTTGTGCATTAATTGTTTGTCAATCTTTGTTTATGTGTAGTTTTTCATAAATTCAATTGTATTTATTTTATTTTGTAAATGCCTGTGACAAAATAAATCCCAAGGTTGTACATAGTGTTGTATACAGTTGTATGCAAAGGTCTTAGATTTATATATAACTGATGAGGTAATGATTATAGCTGTGATATTTGGGTTATAACTATAGATAAGGGGGGGGGGACTAATTAATGAAGGACTTGTTATGTTATCTTGTATGGTGGGAACCGAGATTGAGTTCGCAGTCTTTTCGGCGAGGCGAGTGAAGAGGACGGACAAATGCGGGAGCAGTCGTCAGTCTCGGGAGGGCGGATACCAGAATTCGACAGTTCAGAGGTCGTTTATGGATGGATCGGGGAGTTGTGAGCTCCAATGATTTAAATTTGTGCACAAAACTGATAAACTTACTGAGTGGCGCCTGTGTTTTATCTGTTTCTACTAACCACACCACCAAAAAGAGTTAGAAAGTGTAATCACTTAATCGTACATTGTGTATTGTCTGATCTGATATTTTACAGTGTGGGCTTGTATCGGGGTGCATTGCACAGCATCTACGCAAACGTGAGTTCACAGTTTGGTCGGGCCTACAGCAGTTCCCCAAGACGGACGTGAGTTGATCGAGCCGAGCGTTACATATCTATCTAGCTAGGGTGCCTAAGACTTTTGCACACAGCACTGTATTTGCCAACATGGAGCAGAGAGGGAGTTTGTAAATCTGACAGGAGCAAAGAATGCTGGGAGTGGCGAGGGTGGGGCACCGCGGGAGGGGTGAGGGACAATGGCAGAGGAGGAGTGCCAGTGGTGCAGACACACCCGGTCCTGAGACACCGGGCAAGGCCATTTGATTCCAAACAATTGGTTTATTGATCATTACAGATGTTTCTCTGGTGCTTCCCACTCACTGCCTCTCCCTTCCCCTTTTTCCAACCATGATTCCTCCACTCCCAGTCCACAATAGAGACCCACATCAGAATCAGGTTCATCATCACTCACATACATAATGAAATTTGTATTTTTTTGCAGCAGCAGTACAGTGTAATCCATAAAATTACTACAGCACTGTGCAAAAGTCTTTGGCACCCTAACTATATATATATATATAGATAAATGTATGTGTATACATGTGTGTGTCTGTGTATGTGTGTGTGTGTGTGTGTGTGCGCCCCTAAGACTTTGGCACAGTACTATACATACTTTGATAGAAAAATTTTCAAAGTTCCAAGTTCAAGGTAAACTTACACTTTTCATCTCACAGGCGGTAACAGTCCACGTTGGCAACGATCTGCAGGAAAACCGCTTCAGCCGTAAACGACGCAACGCCCCTACGGTGCACTGATGCCCCCGTCCACTTACGCTCCAGCCTCTTCCATCTTGGACGTGATACGACGTTGCTTAAATTTGAGAAGAAATCATTTTATAACTTACTAATCTACTGCATTTTGTAAATTAACCTCCTGCTTTTTGTAAATGTATCACTTTCCTAAACGTATTAAATATATTTAAAGTTTGTGAACCACTGTAATGTCGCATCAGTTCTTTTGCCTCCCCAGTAGATAATGTGTTGATGATATTTTACCTATGTGGTTGAGGGAGGGACATACAGCGGTGGGAACATTGACACGTAGAATACCTACAGCGCAATACATGCCCTTCAGCCGACAAAGCTGTCCTTACCTTAGGTTACCCATAGCCCTCTATTTTTCTAAGCTCCATGTACCTATCGAAAATATCATATCCACCTCCACCACCGTTGCCGGCAGCCCATTCCACGCTCTCACCACTCTCTGAGTAAAAAAACTTACCCCTGACATCTCCTCTGTACCTACTCCCCAGCACCTTAAACCTGCGTCCTCTTGTGGCAGCCATTTCAGCCCTGGGAAAAGGCCTCTGACTATCCACATGATCAATGCCTCTCATCACCTTGTACACCTCTATCAGGTCACCTCTCATCCTCCGTCGCTCCAAGGAGAAAAGGTTCACCTCTGTCACTCAACCTACTCTCATAAGGCATGCTCCCCAATCCAGGCAACATCCTTGTTAATCTCCTCTGCACCCTTTCTATGGTTTCCACACCCTTCCTGTAGTGAGGCGACCAGAACTGAGCACAGTACTCCAAGTGGGGTCTGACGTGTGATCGCAGTGACTTTGATCGTGTAATGATTGTTGGTGCCAGATGGGATGGT
The DNA here is from genome assembly GCF_048418815.1 of Hemitrygon akajei. NCBI lineage: Eukaryota > Metazoa > Chordata > Chondrichthyes > Myliobatiformes > Dasyatidae > Hemitrygon > Hemitrygon akajei. Next base: position 71,852,155 of record NC_133141.1, on the reverse strand, counting down.
TCGAGTATCTCAGAAACTGGTGATCTGGAATTTTCAGTCTCCAGAATTTACAGAGAATGGTGCGAAAAATAAATTAGCAATAGTTCTGTAGGCAAATATGCCTTGTTACTGAGAGGTCAAAGGCGAACGGCCATATTGGTTCAAGCTGACAGGAAGGCGATGGACTCCTAACCATGCATTTCAACCTCTCAACACACAACACATTGAACCTTGAAGTGGATGGGCTGTAGCAGCAGAAGACCGCACCGCGTTGCACTCCTGTACCTAATAAAGTGGCCACCTAGTGTCGACTGTAATCCATTTAGGTCTGTTCTTTTTGAACACTTGTACATTATGTAATTTGATCATGGATTCACTACACATTAATATTGGCAAAAACAAAATTTGCATTTTGTTCTAAAAACATCATTTTTACTCTTGATTAATTCAAATAACTTGTCTGGGCCCTAACTTGCTGCTTTATATATAAAGTCAGACTAATGGATTGTTCATTTATTTTCAAAGCTTCCAATTTCAACCCAGCAAGGTCTATGAAATGAAAAAAAAGTGATGACTAAGACATTTTTGTTTCCTATTTCTTTATTCATATTTCAGTTGGACCAATACAGTTTATTAGCCTTCAATAATTTGTAAGAATGAGGGTGCAGGCAATAGGTTGTGTGCTGGTCCTCTGCATCATAAAATACTATCCTCGGCTTAATACGTACTTCACTTAGTAAAGCCAAATCCCTTTGTATCTATTCATCAGGCAAACCCACATTTAAATATCCTATGAACATCAAAAACCTCTTCTCTTTCTGCTCATAACCTTAACATTGAATGTGGAAATTCTACAGAAATATATCTTTGTCTCCTGTTTTAATAGCCGAGAAGCCAGTAAAGTGTTATAGCAGAGAATACTCCCTTTCCACTCACGGAATTTTAGAGTTACAAGCCCAGTTTTTTTCCAGTCCTCTGTGTTTTTCTAGGCAGCAGAGTACATCTATAAAGTTACATGTAGTTACCCCACAAAGGCAAAGGAGACACTTGCAGAGTTCATAATATAAACACAATGAGAAAATAAATAACCATTAATTATTAATATCAACATGGGAAAAAAAGTTCATCACATCCAACCTAGTAGGATGAAAAGACTAATGATTTACAGAAATTTAAAGAGAAATTGTAAAATAGTCAAGAAAATAAATGTTTTTGTAGAGACCAGTATTGTAGTCTAGGAACAGACAGCTAAAAGACTCAATGTTAAGAAATCTGAAATAAAAATACATAATATTGCAAGTACTTGAAAAGGCAGCAGTATAAGTTCTAGAGAAGAGGAAACAGATGTGGAAAGAATGAGGGAGTGTCTAAGATGGAGTGTAGACCAAGTTAGGTTGAATGGAACACATTATTTGTAATTCCTGAATCTTCATCCTCTTTTAGTATCACCCCATGCTTCAAGTGTCCTCTTTTATTTCACTACCATAGATGAAGATTAGTTTAATTTGAAAATATTACTGTATCATAAAACTTGTATTTTCCAACCCGCAATGCCATATTTCAGTATTTACATGATCGTATGGATTTGGATTTACAGTTGGTAACATTAAGTAATTATTTGAATGTTTCTTTATTTGAGATGCTGTCAAATTAAACATTCACAAATGTTCACACTTTCCAGAAACTTGTTTTTTTTTTCATTCACATAGCGGTCTACAAGAACAATCCATTTGTGAGCCAAGTTTTCTTTTTCAGGTGATGCGTGTGTCTTCAAAGTATGGAGAAGGGTTTGCTGAACTCTGGGAGAAAATAGAATTCCACAAGACAGTGGTTGCGAGTGGTGACTTGCAAATAAAAAGACAAAATCAGCAAAAGGTGTGGACGTGGAGCATGATCCGAGCGGATATCACTGAGCGTTTCTGTAATCACCCGGCTGTCAAGAATCAAATTCCCAGTTTACAAGATAAAGTCATCAATGGTGATCTAACTCCTGGACTAGCGGCAGATATCCTTCTGAGGAGATTTTCATCAAAGGAATAAATACTACAATTGTTGTAAATACTGACTGACCATAGATTATACATTTATAATGAGCGCAGTGGCAATTTCTACTCATTCAAAGAGTAGTGAGGAACATTCCTGGGTGTCTTATTGGGATTCTTATGTTGCACATCTTTATGAAGAGTTTTTGTATTTCCATCACTCACAAGTAAAAAAATCCATTGTATTCATACGGAATATTTCTTGGAGAAGCGTGGAAAATTATTTGGTTTCTGTGCTGAGTCAAAGTTTTTTTCATTTCAACATTGTGCGAAGGAACTAAACTGTATAAAACTATTTTCCAGAAAATAGTATCTTTATAAATGTAGAGTTTTAGTACATCACAATAAGCTTCCATACAGAATGTTCAGGAAAGATATTTTTAGGTGAATTTGGTGAGTTTTTTAAGTAGGTATGTATTAAGAAAATAGTATTAAGGAATGATGGCTCCCTATGACTTTTTGAAATTCTTTGCAAGGTTCTCTCCTGCTGACGTCAATTTTCCTGCCTTCCACCCCAGATATATTAAATCCTGTAGATTAGCTGTATTTGGGATGAACCTTAGGCGAAGTGCTTTCTATCATATGATTTAATTTTGAAGTTCGAGCAGTGGAAATGGCAGAGAGTGATACGCTCCGCTCGCAGAGTGTAGGAGTCGGGGAGTCCAGAGTCCCCGATGTCTGCACCTGCGAGAAGTGAACCGGGCTCCATATCGATCGCGTTAGGGAGCTGGTCAGTTGTAATCGGTCATTCATCACCGAGGGACGGAGCTGGATGGTTTGCTGGTCATTTGTAATCGGTCATTCATCGCCGAGGGACGGAGCTGGATGGTTTGCTGGTCATTTGTAATCGGTCATTCATCACCGAGGGACGGAGCTGGATGGTTTGCTGGTCATTTGTAATCGGTCATTCATCGCTGAGGGACGGACTGACGAGAGTTACAGGGAGGCATTTACACCTACAGCAAGTTGCAGGATGCAGGTAACTGGGGGGCAAAATGGGATAGGCAGCCGGAGCAGGGAACTGGCGCGGCAGTTCTCGTTGGGAAGTGGAAAGTTTTGGATGTTGTTGGTGGGGGTGGTTCTAGTAGAGGGAAGTCACAGCTGGCCGGTCTGACACTACCTGGCTCTGTGGCTCAGGACAGATCCATTAGGCAGGGCACCAGACGGAGCTCTGTGGACAAGAAGGAGAATAATTCGGAGCAAGGAGGCTGCGAGTGAACTGACTTTTCGGAGCGAAGGGAGTTTTTTTTTTGAACTGCTCGGGTCAAAGGGAGGCGAGACTGCGCAGGCGCGTGACGTCAGCCGGTAGAGCGCGAAAGGTTTAAAAGGAAGGCAGCCATATCGAGCGGGCAGCGGGGTGGCAGGCGGCAGAGTGGTAGGGCTTTGGCTCAGCGGGCTTAGGCGGTAGCGGGACGAGGCGAGGTAGGAAGAATGTGTGTGAGGCCAGTTTTCTGTGCTCGCTGTCAGATGTGGAGTCTCCCAGCCTCCCGGACGGCCATATTTGCACCCGGTGTGTCGAGCTGTGGCTCCTGAGGGACCGAGTTAGGGAACTGAAGATGCAGCTCGATGACCTTCGCCTGGTCAGGGAGAGCGAGGAGGTGTTAGGGAGGAGTTATAGGCAGGTAGTCACACTGGGGCCACGGGAGACAGACAAGTGGGTCACAGTCAGGAGAGGGAAGGGCAGGAGTCAGGTACTCGAGAGTACCCCTTGACAATAAGTACTCCTGTTTGAGTACTGTTGGGGAGGGACAGCCTACCTGGGGGAAGCGGCAGTGGCCATGCCTCTGGCACAGAGTCTGGCCCTGTGGCTCAGAGGGGTCGGGAAGGGAAGAGGAAGGAATTAGTGATAGGGGGACTCTATAGTTGGACAGGCGATTCTGTGGACGCAGGAAAGAAACTCGGATGGTAGTTTGCCTCCCAGGTGCCAGGGTCTGGGATGTTTCGGATCGCATCCACGATATCCTGCAGTGGGAGGGAGAACAGCCAGAGGTCGTGGTACATATTGGTACCAATGACATAGGTAGGAAAAGGGAAGCGGTCCTGGAAAAAAGACTACAGGGAGTTAGGAAGGAAGTTGAGAAACAGGACCGTAAAGGTAGTAATCTCAGGATTATTGCCTGTGCCACACGACAGTGAGAATAGGAATAGAATGAGGTGGATGATAAATGCGTGGTTGGGGGATTTGGAGCAGGGGGCAGGGATTCAGATTTCCAGCTCACTGGGACCTCTTTTGGGGCAGGTGTGACCTGTACAAAAAGGACGGGTTGCACTTGAATCCCAGGGGGACCAATATCCTGGCGGGGAGGTTTGCTAAGGCTACTGGGGAGAGTTTAAACTAGAATTGTTGGGGGGCGGGAACCAAACTGAAGAGGCTGGGGAAGAGGAGATTAGCTCACAAATAGAGAAAGCTTGTAGACAGTGCGAGAGGGAGGATAGGCAGGTGATAGAGAAGGGATGCGCTCAGACCGAAGGCTTGAGATGTGTCTATTTTCATTCAAGGAGTGTTGTGAACAAAGTGGATGAGCTTAGAGCGTGGATCAGTACTTGGAGATATGATGTGGTGGCCATTACAGAGACTTGGATGGCTCAGGGACAGGATTGGTTACTTCAAGTGCCGGGTTTTAGATGTTTCAGAAAGGACAGGGAGGGAGGCAAAAGAGGTGGGGGTGTGGCACTGTTGATCAGAGATAATGTCATGGCTGCAGAAAAGGTGGACGCCATGGAGGGATTGTCTACGGAGTCTCTCTGGGTGGAAGTTAGGAACAGGAAGGGGTCAATAACTTTAATGGGGTTTTTTTATAGGCCGCCCAATAGTAACAGGGATATTGAGGAGCAGATAGGGAAACAGATCCTGGAAAGGTTTAATAGTAACAGAGTTGTTGTGTTGGGAGATTTTAATTTTCCAAATATCGATTGTCATCTCCCTAGAGCGAGGGGTTTAGATGGGGTGGAGTTTGTTAGGTGTGTTCAGGAAGGTTTCTTGACATAATATGTAGATAAGGCTACAAGAGGAGAGGCTGGACTTGATCTGGTCTTGGGAAATGAACCTGGTCAGGTGTCAGATCTCTCAGTGGGAGAGCATTTTGGAGATAGTGATCATAATTCTATCTCCTTTACAATAGCATTGGAGAGAGATAGGAACAGACAAGTTAGAAAAGCATTTAATTAGAGTAAGGGGAATTATGAGGCTATCAGGCAGGAACTTGAAAGCTTAAATTGGGAACAGATGATCTCAGGGAAAGGTATGGAAGAAATATGGCAAATGTTCAGGGGATATTTGTGTGTAGTTCTGCATAGGTACGTTCCAATGAGACAAGGAAGTTATGGTAGGGTACAGGAACCATGGTGTACAAAGGCTGTAATAAATCTAGTCGAGAAGAAAAGAAAAGCTTACAAAAGGTTCAGAGAGCTAGGTAATGTTAAAGATCTAGAAGATTATAAGGCTAACAGGAAAGAGCTTAAGAAGGAAATTAGGAGAGCCAGAAGGGGCCATGAGAAGGCCTTGGCGGGCAGGATTAAGGAAAACCCCAAGGCATTCTACAAGTATGTGAAGAGCAAGAGGATAAGATGTGAAAGAATAGGACCTATCAAATGTAACAGTGGGAAAGTGTGTATGGAACCGGAGGAGATAGCAGAGGTACTTAATGAATACTTTACTTCAGTATTCACTATGGAAAAGGATCTTGGTGATTGTAGGGATGATTTGCAGCAGACTGAAAAGCTTGAGCATGTAGATATTAAGGAAGAGGATGTGCTGGAGCTTTTGGAAAGCATCAAGTTGGATCAGTTGCCAGGACTGGATGAGATGTACCCCAGGCTACTGTGGGAGGTGAGGGAGGAGATTGCTGAGCCTCTGGTGATGATCTTTGCATCATCAATGAAGATGGGAGAGGTTCCAGAGAATTGGAGGGTTGTGGATGTTGTTTCCTTATTCAAGAAAGGGAGTAGAGATAGCCCAGGAAATTACAGACCAGTGAGTCTTACTTCAGTGGTTGGTAAGTTGATGGAGAAGATCCTGAGAGGCAGGATTTATGAACATTTGGAGAGATATAATATGATTAGGAATAGTCAGCATGGCTTTGTCAATGGCAGGTCATCCTTAACAAGCCTGATTGAATTTTTTGAGGATGTGACTAAACACATTGATGAAGGAAGAGCTGTAGATGTAGTGTATATGGATTTTAGCAAGGCATTTGATAAGTTACCCCATGCAAGGCTTATTGAGAAAGTAAGGAGGCATGGGATCCAAAGGAACATTGCTTTGTGGATCCAGAACTGGCTTGTCCACAGAAGGCAAAGAGTGGTTGTAGATGGGTCATATTCTGCATGGAGGTCAGTGACCAGTAGTGTGCCTCAGGGATCTGTTCTGGGACCCCTACTCTTCGTGATTTTTATAAATGACCTGGATGAGGAAGTAGAGGGATGGGGTAGTAAGTTTGCTGATGACACAAAGGTTGGAGGTGCTGTGGATAGTGTGGAGGGCTGTCAGAGGTTACAGCGGGACATTGATAGGATGCAAAACTGGGCTGAGAAGTGGCAGATGGAGTTCAACCCAGATAAGTGTGAAGTGGTTCATTTTGGTAGGTCAAATATGATGGCAGAATATAGTATTAATGCTAAGATGCTTGGCAATGTGGAGGATCAGAGGGATCTTGGGGTCTGAGTCCATAGGACACTCAAAGCAGCCGCGCAGGTTGACTCTGTGGTTAAGAAGGCAGACGGTGCATTGGCCTTCATCAATCGTGGAATTGAGTTTAGTGGCTGAGAGGTAATGTTGCAGCTCTATAGGACCCTGGTCAGACCCCACTCGGAGTACTGTGCTCAGTTCTGGTCACCTCACTACAGGAAGAATGTGGAATCCATAGAAAGGCTGCAGAGGAGATTTAGAAGGATTTTGCCTGGACTGGGGAGCATGCCTTATGAGAATAACATATAAGAGCATCTCGGCCCTTCTAGTCTGTGCCAGTTGAGTGTTCAGTGAATTCGGTCTTTTCTCCTTGGAGCGATGGAGGATAAGAGGTGACCTGATAGAGGTGTATAAGATGATGAGAGGCATTGATCGTGTGGATAGTCAGAGACTTTTTCCCAGGGCTGAAATCGTTGCCATAAGAGGACACACATTTAAGGTGCTGGGGAGTAGGTACAGAGGAAATGGATGTCAGGGGTAAGTTTTTTACACAGAGAGTGTTGAGTGCATGGAATGGGCTGCTGGCAACGGTGGTGGAGGGAGAGAGAGAGTGCCTGGGGGTTTAGGTGGTGTCTGTGTGTGCCTGAGTATGTACTTGGTGTGCATTTGTGTGCCTGTGTGTGTATGTGGTGTGCGTGTGTATGACTGAGTATGTACGTAGTGTGCGTGCATGTACCTGAGTGTGTATATGTTGTGTGTGTGTGCCTGAGTGTGTATGTGGTATGCCTGCGTGTGCCCTAGTGTATTTGAGGTGTGTGTGTGTGCTTGAAGGTGTACATGGTGTGTGCCTGGTAGTTTAGTTGGTGACTGAGTGTGCCCAAGTGTGTACTTGGTGTGCGTGTGCGTGCCTGAGTATGAACCTGGTGTGCGTGTGTGTGCATTTGTGTGTGGGTGCATGAGCGTGAGTGTGTGTCTTCGCGTGGGGTTTGTGTATGCGTGTGCGTGTCCGTCTGTGTGTGTGTGCACACATACACACACAGAGGCATACGAACGCACAGGAAATGCACATCAAGGCACACACAGACTCAGACACACATAGACAGGCAAGCACAGACGCACTCGCCAGCAACGTTCACACACACACACACACACACGCACACACACACACACACACACGCACACACACACGCGCGCACACACACACACACCACACACACACACACAACATGTACATACTCAGGTACACAAACACACCACGTACACATTCAGGCACACATAGCATGGACACAGTCAGGCACGCACACACACACACACACTCTGTACACACTCCACACACACAGACACAGACACACGCACTCACACACCACAAATACACTAGGGCACACGCAGGCACACCACGTACACACTCAGGCACAAACACGCTCACACGCACACACACACACACTGAGGCACATGAACACACAGGAAATGCACATCAAGGCACATACAGACACCACCTACAGACTCAAGCACACACAGACGATGTAGACACACACACACACACACACAGGCACAGACACACATACCACGTACTCTCTCAGGGACACGCATGCACACCACGTACACACTCAGGCTATCACACACAACATATACACACACAGGTATATGCTCGCAGACCACTAATCAGGCAAACACACGCACACCAAGTACACACTCAGGCACACACAGACACCACCTAAACCACGAGGCACACACAACTCAAGCACACAAACACACACACACCACGTATACACTGAGGTGCACACACACACACACTGAGGCAGACGAACACACAGGAAATGCACATCAAGGCACACACAGACACCATGTAAACCACGAGGCACACACAACATGTACACCCTCAAGCACACAAACACACACACACACACACTCACACACACACTCACACTCACACACACACACACTCACAAACACACACACTCACTCACACACTGAGGCACAAGAACACAAGGAAATGTCTGATAAGCAAACAGAGACACTACCTACAGACTCAGGCAGACACAGACATACACACAGACATGCACACAAGGACTTCCACACACACACACACACACACCACTCACACACTCAGGCACACACAAACTCACACATCACGTACACACTCGGACACTCACACACAACATATACACACCCAGGCACACACACGCACACCACATTCATACTCAGGCACGCACACACACCAAGTACACATCTACCACTTCTGCGACTGGCTGGTGTATGTCTAGGGGAAAATTCATCCATCTGCCAAACCCCGCCTCCCGTATACGTGGATGCTGTGACATACGTGCTAATACAAGCTCGCACACACAATATCAAGTGCACACCAGGTACTTTACAGAATACACTTTATAAATCTTACTAGAACTAAGTGATTAATAACGATACAGTATATATGAAGGAAATGAAAATAAAGAAAAGACACCAAAACTTATTAGAGTTCAGTCAATTAGAGCACATCGTTGGAGCTCAACCATCAAATCCCTCGACCAATCTTCGATCTTCTCTGACCTCCACAACCCGCGCACCTGGGACCACCCTCGGTGATTGACCAACAGTGCTGCACTCGTCCACCTCCCTCGCCGCCTTCTCCCCGACTCCTGAAAAGACCACGCAATCCCAGCTCCCAGCCTCACAAGAGAAAACAACATCCAACCCAATTGGTTAACAAATGAATACAATCCCCATTATCAGCAACTTAAACCCAAACAAGCTTCAAGAGTGCTCTGCAAGAAAAGCACTCTCTCACCAGTTAGCATAACAAAGAAGCAGTTTTATTTTTAACAATCAAAGAAGCCATTTTGATTAACATACGCAGTACGTACTCTCCCCCATCAACAAAAGTCATGCCCTCATGACATTAACAGAATTCCCCAATGCTTCTTGCAAAACACAAAACCCAACCCAGGTGCAGAAAGCAGTGACATAACTACCCAGGGCGGTAGAAATCACTCTCGGTTCCTCCGGCGCTGCATATGTCAACTGCTCCAGGGGTGCCTACTTCTCTGAGATCTCTGTACCCTCTCTGCCGATCCTGCCGCCTCAGACACCACGGGGGACAACCCAGGTCTAACTGTCAGACCCTCACCCTCTCCCTCACTGGGCTCCTTCTTCACCTGGGGACTCTCTGTCTCGTGTTCGGGTTCCACCCTCTCTTCCCCCAATGCCAGCTGTCTCTCAGTCTGCCCCTTAACACCCTCCATCCTCTCACTCAACTCAGTAGGGGAAGAGCCAGGAGCCTCTTCTTCTGGTACTGGGGAATAAGCGAACGGAAACAGATGCCACACATCTGAATCATCATCTTCTGAAGCAGTATCCCTTTCCAGGGTGAGGACCGGTACCGTCTCTTCCGCAGTGGGCTCTTCCCTCGCCCCGCGCCCTCACTGGGCATAACCTCCCACTCGGGCTCTTGATCCACCTGCACTTCTTGACCCAGGGGCAGCAGGTGATTCCGATGGAGTACCTTGATAGGCCCCTTCCCGTCCTCGGGTTTCACCCAGTAAGCTGGTAGATTCGGCATCTGGCTGACTATCACATAGGGGATGGCCGCCCATCGATCTGCCAACTTGTGCTTACCGGGTAGTTCTAAGTTCCGTGTAAGGACCCGGTTGTCCGGCAATAGTCGGGCGAACTTCACTTTCTGATCATATCTCCTCTTATTCCTCTGATTCTGCTTGGTGGCGCCTGCCTCGGCCAACTCGTACGCCCTTTCCAACTCTCTCCTCATACGGGACACATACTTCAGATAGAGCTTCGCAGGTAATTCACCCACCTCAGCCCCAAAACACAAGTCAATGGGCAACCTCGCTTCCCGCCCGAACATCAGATAACAAGGCGAGTACCCTGTAGCATCATTGCGAGTACAATTGTAACAGTGAACCAATTGTCCAATATGACAACTCCACTTATTTTTCTGCCCAATCTCCAGCGTCCCGAGCATATCCAGCAGGGTCCTGTTGAACCTCTCTGGCTGAGGATCACCCTGTGGGTGATAAGGGGTAGTCCTGGATTTCTCAACCCCAAGCATAGTCAGTAATTCATGGATAAGGCGGCTCTCAAAGTCCCGCCCCTGATCGCTATGGATTCGCCTGGGAAGGCCATAATGAACAAAATACTTCTCACATAACACCTTCGCCACTGTCATCGTCTTCTGATCCTTAGTGGGAAATGCCTGAGCATAGCAAGTGTAATGATCGGTGATGACTAAGACATTTGCGGTGTTGCTGGTGTCAGGTTCAATCGACAGAAAATCCATACATACCAGGTCCAGAGGTCCCACACTCTGCAAGTGCGAGTGGAGCTGCCGATGCTGGCAGGGTCTTCCTCCGGATGCAACGACTGCATCCCCTACAGTATTCTTCGACCTCCCCCCTCATCTGGGGCCAGTGGAACCGGTCTTTGAGTAATCCATAAGTCTTTTCCACCCCCAAGTGCCTGGAATCATCATGTGAGGCCTGGAGTACAGTCTGCCGATACTCCTCCGGCAGGACCAGTTGCCAACGGCGGGGTTGGTCCGGAGGCACCGTGACCCGGTACAAGACTTGGTTCTTCAACTTTAACCGAGGCCACTCCTTCAATAACAGAGGCACGGAAGCGTGTTTCACCTTCTCTGCCCACGCCACATCCCCCTTCTCCATCACCCTCCACACAGTGCCAAGGCCCGGGTCATTTCGCTGAGCAGCTGCCACTTCCCCCGGACTTAGTTCTGGCAGCTGTTCAGTCTTCAGTGCAGTCAGGTCACAGTAAACCTGGGGCAGGGCGTCATCAGAAGCCCCCAATGGGTCCACTGCTTGCTCCAGCTTCCCCTTTTCCTCGGCCTTCACGGTGATAGCAAACTGACACGTGGTTTTCACTCTAGGGGCAGGAATGCTCTCCCACTCCCCATCCTTCTCCTGTTCCCCCGGCTCCTGACGTGACAAAGCAACCGCATCGACATTCCTGCTTCCTGGGCGGTACTTCAGGCTGAAATCATATATCGACAAAGCTGCCAACCACCGATGCCCTGTGGCATCCAGTTTTGCCGAAGTCAGGATATAAGTGAGAGAATTGTTATCCGTTCTCACCTCAAACTTGGCTCCATACAGGTAATCGCCCAACTTGTCCACCACTGCCCACTTCAGTGCCAGGAACTCCAACTTGTGAGTTGGATAGTTTCTCTCAGAGGGCGACAAGCTTCGGCTGACAAACGCCACCGGTCTCAATGCGTTGCCATGTTCCTGGTACAGAACAGCCCCTGGTCCCTCTCGGCTGGCATCCGTGTGCAGCACATACGGCTTCTGGGGATCTGCAAAGGCCAACACCAGGGCCTGGGTCAGCGCCCTTTTCAAAGATCGGAACGCCTCTTCACATCGATCATCCCATCTCGAGCCGAAAGGTTCCACCGGGTTCCAGTATCCTCCAGCGTCTTGCCTGCGATCCCCCTTCCTTTTCTTTCCCCACCGGGGGATATCCACGCAATAGCTGAGTCAACGGGTGACACATTTTAGCATATCCTTTCGCGAATTGCTGGTAATACCCACAGAACCCCAAAAACAAGCGTAGGGCGCTCACTTTCTGGGGTCTCGGCCAGGTGGTCACAGCCTCTATCTTGGTTGGATCAGTAGCCACTCTGACTCGTGAAATTATGTGGCCAACGTAGCCGACCGATGGCTTACAGAACTGGCATTTGTCCAGGGAAAGCTTCAGCCCTTCTTCATTAAACCGGCTTAATACCTTTAACAGCCTCTCCTCATGTTCCTCCAAAGTCGATCCAAACACTATCAAATCGTCCAGGTACACCAGCACCTCCAACAGATTCATATCCCCCACAGTTCTCTCCATGAGCCTCTGGAAGGTGGCTGGGGCTCCCGATATGCCTTGGGGCATTCGTTCAAACTGAAAGAACCCGAGCGGGCAGATAAAGGCTGTCTTCTCTTTATCACCCTCACTCATGGGGATCTGGTAATACCCACCTCAGTCCAGCACACTGAACCACTTCGCTCCACTCAGGCAGGCCAATGCGTCCTCGACCCTTGGGACGGTATATTGATCGGGGGCAGTTCACCGATTCAACGTCCTGTAGTCAAAACACATGCGCACCCTCCCATTCTTCTTCCGTGCCACCACTATTGGGGACACATAGGGACTTCGAGACTCAGCTATGATTCCGGCTTCCTTCAACTTGCACGAGTGCTGCCGCACGTCCTCAACATCTGCCGGAGCCAGCCGCCGGGATCTCTCTCAGAACGGGGTGTCCTCCGTCACCCAGATGGTGTGGCGAGTGCTTTTGGAGCAGCCAACATCAAACTCGCCAAGAGAAAAAACAGCTTCCATCTTCAGCATCTTCTCCACCAGCCTGCGTTTCTACTCCGGCGACACAGGAGATTCCCCAAAGTTAAAAGCCTCAGCGGTCAGCTCCCTTCAATGCTCCAACCCTTCCCCGTTAGGGGTCCTCAATGGGGCGCTAGACATTATCATCACCGGGAACAAATATGCCAGCGGCATCCCTCTCTTAAAGGTGATGTCTCTTGTCGTAGTGTTCCTGACACTTATAGCTATACGTCTCGCATGTACCACCCCTGGTCTCTGCACTTCGGGCCTCTCCAGCACCCCCGTTGGAAATAGTGTCTCCCCCTCGAGATCTTCTGGGGCGTCTTCTAACAGGACTTTGCCAAATGGCACTCCGGGGAATCTGGGGGTCCCCATCACTAGTGCCACCTCCTCTGGTCGTATCACCTCAGGCTTTGCCTGCGTACACCACACCGTCCCTCGTTTGCACTCCGGGTCCAGCCCTTGGGGTTGGAAGAAGCCCCCATTTTCGAACACTGCCCAAAACACTGGGTGTACCGAGAGGGTCTCCAGAAAGTGTTCCCCGCCTTCTCCTTACAGGCTCCCAGGAGCCGTCGCACAACGGGGGAGTTAGTCCCCACCAGGAGGGCAGCGCCACCGGTTTCCACCGGGTCCGGAAACACCAACACCAACGTCTCAATAGCTTCAGACACTCCTACATTGCCCTCTGAGAATTCCAATCTCACTGACAGGTACCCATCATACGAGTAATCACCCTCACTTACACCCCAAATCTCTAGTGCGTCAAATGGGCTTATGGGCAAGTGCTTTAGATATTTGTTGTAGAACGACCGGTACAGTAAGGTAACCTGCGATCCTCTGTCGAGAATGGCTTTTGCGTAAACTCCCTCTATCCGTAGGCACATGCTGGAACGGGGTCCCACCAGCTCAGCCGGAATAAAGGCTTGGGCTCTTAGTGGTCCCCTGGCTGATCTCTGGGAATGTGTTCCTCCAGAGGCTCCAGTCCGTTCCCTCACTGAGCCTCTCCTAAGTTTCCCGACACCTCTCCCTTCTTAGTCGCCCAGGGGCTTGCCCTCCACGGGATGCCTTGTCTCTCACAATCCCTCTGAAAGTGTCCCTCCTCCCACAGCTGTAGCACACCCTTGGCTGCTCACAGTCCCGCTGGAAATGCCCCTCTTTCCCACAGTTAAAGCACACGCTGCCCACCGCCCCTCCTCTCCCAGGATGCCCACCACTCCCAGCCCACTGCGCGGGTTGCCCTCCGGAGGGGGTACTCTCCCTGTCCTTCCCCTCAAACGGGGGGTCCCTACTCCCCTGGGACCCCTTGGGTTTCTTGGTCCTCAACCTGGCCACCACTTCCTGTACCGCTGAGGTTCGCTCCTGGTGACCCGAGTCCCTTTTCCGGACCAATGCTCTCTCTTCCTCTCTCACCTCTCTAATCAGCTGCCCGAATGATGGAGGGGGGCCCTTTTTATAAGACTGCCGGAAACTCCAAGCCACCTTGTCCTCCTCCAGGGAACCACTGATTACCTGACTCATCCTCACTCTCGCCACATCGTGCGCCTTCACTACCCCCCGGCGCCTCAACCCCGTAAGCATTCTCTCCAGCCGAAATATGTTGTAGTGTTCTCGTGCAGGTGTAGAAACTCTGAACTAAACACCGAATTAAACCGTAGTCAATGAGGCAGGATCGCAGTAAGATTAACCGTTTACTGTTCAGTCTTCCACATTAACGTACGGTGAAAACTGTTGATAAAACAATACAAAATATATACAGTATTTGTTTCCTTCTTGGCATCACATTTACATCATAAATACTTGTAAAAGTAAAACTACAACAAACTATATTACATTAAAGCACAACATACAGTCAGAACCTACCTACGGTATCAATAACTTTAAATACACTTCAACACAAACTATCCAGCAGTTCTTTCAATAGCACAAGAAAATAAACTTTATCAACCGTCATTACTTTTAACAGAATCAACGTTAACATTTTTACTTCAACATATCGATTGTCTTATGAACTTACGGCATTGCTTCTATGATGTTTCTAGTGCGTAGAATGAAACTTTTCTCGTGCTGATCCTGCACACACAAGCCCCCACCCTCCTGTTTCTCCCAACCGGTATTTACCCACAACACGCGGCGAAACCGGGTGTGATGTCATTGCATGCCGCGATACAACACAGATAATGAATTTACTTTCAACAACCTTAACTTTAACTAGAAAATAATTACAAATGAATTACTAAAGTGAAAATGTAATAAAGCTAAACAAATGCCTTAAGGTCAACACACCTTCGTAAGGTCACTATGAACATAATACAAAGTTCAGTCTCTAGAGCAGTCTTTAGGGAGAAGTAGAATGACTTCTGCAACTGGCCTTTGGTAAGTTTTCACATCACCTTGGTTGGAAGTTTTCAACTCAACCTTCTTGACATGTCCATCCCTACCAGGGAATGTGGCAGTGATTCTGGCCATTGGCCAGCAGTTGTGGGCGATCTGCTTGTCCCTGAGCAGGACTAAATCTCTAACTTGAAGATTCCTGCAAGGTTCTGTCCACTTTTGTCTGTGTTGCCACAAAGGTAGATATTCATGTCTCCAATGAGACCAGAACTGATTTGCGAGAGCCTGATCCTGTCTCCATTGCTTTGTGTACAAATCCTTATCAGAGAAGTCCCCAGGTGGAGGGGGAGCTCCTGCCTTCTGCGTAAGGAGCGTTGATGGCGAGAGTATGAAGGGGCTTTCCGGGTCAGAAGAGACAGGTAGGAGTGGTCGTGCATTTATAATGGCTGTGACCTCTGCCATTAGTGTGCACAGTACCTTGTGGGTCAGTCGGGTGCGTTGCTGCAGAAACATTAAATCAAGGACCCTTCTGGTGATACCAATCATCCGCTCCCATGAGCCTCCCGTGTGAGAGGCGTGTGGTGTGTTGAACTCCCAGTTGCATCCCTGCTGACTGAGGTACCTTTGCACCGTTTTGTCCATCCTGAGCTCCTTGGACACTCCAACAAAGTTCGTGCCGCAATCAGACCTTAACTGTTTTGCAGGGCCTCTTAGCACAAAGAAGCACCTGAGAGTGTTAATGCAGCTGGATGTATCCAAAGATTCGATGACCTCAATGTGTACCACTCTCGAACTCATGCAGCTGAACATGATGGTCCACCGTTTGCTCTCTGCTTGTCCTCCTCTAGTGCATCTAGTGGTGATAGTCCAGGGACCAAATACATCGAGCCCCACATATGTAAAAGGAGGGCAGACATTGAGGCGTTCTGGTGGGAGGTCCGCCATACGTTGAGCTTCCAGCTTCCCTCGCAGTTTCCTGCAGGTTACACATTTGTGAAGTACTGAATTGATCAGTGTTTTACCTCCCAAGATCCACAGTCCCGCTGCCCTTATTGCTCCTTCTGTCAGGTGACGCCCCTGATGCCTTACCTGTTCATGGTGATGGCGAGTGAGCAGTAAGGACACATGGCTGTCTTTGGGCAGGATTACTGGACTCTTTTCTGCAGCTGGAAGTTGGGAGTGTATTAACCGGCCTCCAATGCAGATGATATCGTTCTTCAGGTTCGGGTTGAATTTCCTCAAGGGGCTGTCCTTTGGTATTGGTTTATTAGCTTGGAGAGCCAAAAACTCCCTTGCAAAAGCTGCTCTTTGAGTTGCTTTAAGGATGACGTCCTTTGCCTGGGCCAATTCGTCCGCAGTGCGAGGTAAGTTACATTTGTGCCATCCCTTACATTTACTATTTCGGGATGAGTGTTTGTGTGATCTGGCCATGTGAATGAGGAACGAAAGTCCTCTCACTAAAGAATGCAAAGTGGAGAACCGCTGAAAGCATTCGTTAGTACGTATCGATTCTTCGAGGTAGGTGACTCCTGTTTGTATTTGCAGCCAAATTTCCGAGTCTCTTTCGGGTTCGATCAGCTCAAATGTCTCGCTCGTTTGAGTTTTTTTCTGCTGGTGGAACAAGTTTATTATCGTGCTCAGTTTCAGCGAAGGCTGACTGTCCCAGTGTCTTCAACAACCTTAACTTTAGATTTAATATTTTTAAAATATTTTATTTTCAGTTCAGTTAAAAAATATTCTGCAGATAAAATATTTAGATTTTCAAAAGGCTTTTGACAAGGTCCCACACAAGAGATTAGTGTGCAAACTTAAAGCACATGGTATTGGGGGTATGGTATTGATGTGGATAGAGAATTGGTTGGCAGACAGGAAGCAAAGAGTGGGAGTAAACGGGACCTTTACAGAATGGCAGGCAGTGACTAGTGGGATACCGCAAGGCTCAGTGCTGGGACCCCAGTTGTTTACAACATATATTAATGATTTAGACGAGGGAATTAAATACAGCATCTCCAAGTTTGCGGATGACACGAAGCTGGGCGGTGGTGTTAGCTGTGAGGAGGATGCTAAGAGGATGCAGGGTGACTTGGATAGGTTAGGTGAGTGGGCAAATTCATGGCAGATGCAATTTAATGTGGATAAATATGAGGTTATCCACTTTGGTTGCAAGAACAGGAAAACAGATTATTATCTGAACGGTGGCCGATTAGGAAAAGGGGAGATGCAACAAGACCTGGGTGCCATTGTACACCAGTAATTGAAGGTGGGCATGCAGGTACAGCAGGCGGTGAAAAAGGCAAATGGTATGTTGGCATTCATAGCAAAAGGATTTGAGTACAGGAGCAGGGAGGTTCTACTGCAGTTGTACAAGGCCTTGGTGAGACCGCACCTAGAGTATTGTGTGCAGTTTTGGTCCCCTAATCTGAGGAAAGACATTCTTGCCATAGAGGGAGTACAGAGAAGGTTCACCAGATTGATTCCTTGGATGGCAGGACTTTCATATGAAGAAAGACTGGATCGACTAGGCTTATACTCACTGGAATTTAGAAGATTGAGGGGGGATCTTATTGAAATGTATAAAATTCTAAAGGGATTGGACAGGCTAGATGCAGGAAGATTGTTTCCGATGTTGGGGAAGTCCAGAATGAGGGGTCACAGTTTAAGGATAAAGGGGAAGCCTTTTAGGACCGAGATGAGGAGAAACTTCTTCACACAGAGAGTGGTGAATCTGTGGAATTCTCTGCCACAGGAAACAGTTGAGGCCGGTTCATTGGCTATATTTAAGAGGAAGATATGGCCTTTATGGCTAAAGGGATCGGGGGTATGGAGAGAAAGCAGGTACAGGGTTCTGAGTTGGATGATCAGCCATGATCATACTGAATGGCGGTGCAGGCTCGAAGGGCTGAATGGCCTACTCCTGCACCTATTTTCTATGTTTCTATGTTTTTATGTTTCTCGGTTATTTTACTACACTTGTTAAAGCCTTGTCGTGCTTCCTTGATACACATGAAGCTTGTGCAGGTTGAAAAATTGAATGGCGGCCACTCTCAAGCACGTTGGTCTTGAGCATGTTAACTGTCGGTTTGTGTACATTTTCAAGGCACACCTCTCCTATCACCACCCAGCCCAGATCCAGGTGTTGGGCAAAGGGGGCGTCGTGTGGTCCATTGACTTGCTGCCTGACCTTGTGAACCTGGAGAACATCTCTTCCTAGTAGCAGGAGTATTTCTGCTTTTGGATCCAGTTCTGGGATGTGCTTGGCAATGTGGTGGAGATGTGGTTGGTGTAGCACTGTGCTTGGCGTCGGAATCTCGATGCGGTTATTCAAAATTTCTTTGCACTCTAAGAGCGGAGGGAGACAGATGACAACTTTACCATCCAACGACTCAAGCTGGAAGCCTTCCTTCCATATGTTTCCACGCTGCCTGAGCAAGTTCTAAGGTAGTATGGGAACTGAATACTCTCTACGTTGAACAAGTCAAAGAACTCTGGTCTGACTCGTGAGCGATTGCTCTGATCATCCAGAATTACATAGGCTTTGATGGCCTTGTCTTTGGCTCCCTTAGGGTACACCTTAGTGAGGCAGATCTTTGAGCAAGAATGACTTAACTGACCTTGACCACAAACTTCTGTGCAGCTCGAGCTGACAACAGTTGTCCTGGAGTGAGCTTCTCCCTCCCCGCCGTCCTGTTGTGGGGGTGAAGGAGCGTTGTCGGTTTGCGGTAACAGGACGGGCTGCATGGCCCCATCGTGATTAGTGCTATTACATTCCGAGCACCTCACAGGGGTCGTACACTCTCTAGCGAGGTGAGAGGTAGAGGAACAGCATTTAAAACATACCTTTTTTTCCTTGAGAAGGACCATTCTCTCCTCAAAGGGTTTTTTCTAAACATTCTGCATTTTTTGAGGGGGTGGGGTTTGTTATGCAAAGGACAATTCTTGCTAGGGTCATTGTTAGTTGTAAAGACTTCAGTTTTACGCACCAAGACAGGTTTATTAATGTTGAAATTATTCGAAGTGGATTTGACTGGCTTGGTGTGAATTGTACTGCTACCTGGACTCATGAAGCTAGGGTCATTTCGCTTCTTCGCCTCCTTGCACACAAACCTAGTGAAATACTCAAAGGGAGGAAATCGACCATCGTTCTCTTCCTTGTACTCTGAGCCAACAGACACCCACCTTTCCTGCAGCCCAAATGGAAGTTTGTCCATGATTGGTCTATTTCCGTATGAAGTATCTAGATATGACAGGCCAGTTAAATAGCCGTCTTCTTTAGCATCTTCGATCTCCACGAGTAAATCCCCGAGCTCTCTTAATTTAGTGTGGTCCTTGGCTGACACCCTAGGAAAATTTTCCAGCTGTCAAAATAGTGCCATTTCAATAATTTCAGGGGCTGCATAGCATTCCCGAAGTCTCTCCCATGCTTTGCGTAAGGCTAGCTTGGGGTTGTTGATGTACACTGAACGTATGCATCTCACCTGTTCACATGATTCTTTTCCCAGCCATTTTGTCATAAGATCCAACTCTTGGGTTGCTGTGAGCTGGACTCCGCCGGTCGCATTGGCGAATGAGGAGTACCATGCACGGTAATTTTCAGGCTTATCGTCAAACTGGTATAGTCCTGAAGTGACAAGATCTCGTCGTGCTAAATACTGTGCCATGGGTTCAACTGCAAGTGGCATGCTGGCTGGGGGAATATGTCGGCGGGCATATGACTGAGCATGTACGTTCGTTAGGGGATTTGCTGTTCTGACTTCAGCCTTTGCCTCTTCTCTCACCAAATCTGGTAAGTTTGGTGTCGAGAAGTATTTATTGTCAGCCCTTTCATTCTTGAGTTCGTCACAAGGTTGCAAGCATAAATTGTCTTCCTCAGATCGATGCGATGTAATTGGGCTTCCCTTTGACTCCTCATGAAGTGGGACGTTAGCAAGTAAGTACGGAGAGGAAGAATGAATCTTCAGGTCCATTTGAGATCGGACATAGTCGCTACTGCGTTTCAATCTGGTCCTTTCTGAAGTAGATTTTACTTCATCTAGAGCATGCATTTCTTCAGCCCTTTCTAATATCTCTGCTTCCACCCTGGCAGCTTCAGCTTCTCGGTGGAGCACCAGCACTTCTAACTCTGTTTCTATCCCTACCTTTGCCAACTGGTTTTCGGCTTCTCAGGCAGCCTCTTCCCTTTGATATTTGGCTTCTCTGGCAGCCTTTTCCATTTTCAGTTTTGCTTCCTGTTCAGCGTATGACGCTTGCACCTTGACGGTTTCTGCTTTAGCTCTTGCGTGGGCAGTCTTGCTTGCTGATGCCCTACTGCTCCTGGCGCTGAATGGCAACGATTTGATGCTGGATCACGATGCCATCATACCATTTGTCGAAACACCTGGTAATGCTGCCTTTTTACTGTAGTGTTCTTCTGCAGGTGTAGAAACTCTGAACTAAACACCAAGTTAAACCGTAGTCAATGAAGGCAAGGATTGCAGTAAGGTTAACCGTTTACTGTTCACTCTTTCACATTAATGTATGGTGAAAACTGTTGATAGAACAATACAAAATATATATAGTATTTGTTTCCTTCTTGGCATCACATTTACATCATAAATACTTGTAAAAGTAAAACTACAACAAACTATATTACATTAAAGTACAACATACAGTCAGAATCTACCTACGGCATCAACAACTTTAAATACACTTCACACAAACTATCCAGCAATGCTTTCAATAACAAAGAAAATAAACTTTATCAACCATCATTACTTTTAACAGAATCAGCGTTAACATTTTTACTTCAACATATTGATTGTCTTATGAACTTACGACATCGCTTCTATGATGTTTCTAGTGCAAAGAATGAAACTTTTCTCGCGCTGATCCTGCACACACAAGCCCCCGTCTTCCTGTTTCTCCAAACCGGTATTTACCCACAACACGCGGCGAAACCGGGTGTGACGTCATCGCATACCGTGATACATCACAGGCAACGAATTTATTTTCAACAACCTTAACTTTAACTAGTAAATAATTACAAATGAATTACTAAAGTGAAAATGTAATAAGCTAAACAAATGGCTTAAGGGCAACACCTATGTATTCTGAGAGCTTTTCCCCTCTCTCTTGCTCCATGTGTTGAAACTCTGCTAAAAGCAGCCAGGGATCCCCTGACAGCTCAAACGCTCCCTCCAAAACTTCTAAATATGCCTCCAATGAAGCCAAGGGTTGTTCAGCTTTCAACTCCTGGACTACCTTGGCTGCCATGCCCCTCAAACTTCCCACCAATCGCTGTCTCTTCTCCTCATCCAAGCCTGGGCACTCCTCTAACAACAGGGATGTGTGTTCAATCCAGGTCTCATAGCCAACCTCCCCGTCCGGAGTAGTCGTGGCTCCTGAGAAAACCCCCAGCTTCAGCCGTGGCCTCTCAGCCACTCCCACCAGGGAATTAAGGGTGGCTGCCAGCTCGGGGGCCTCCACTCTATCTGGGAGGCAGGGCCTGGCCAAACCTTCCCACTCCAACCCCCCTTTACCAGTTACTGGCACCTCCCCTGGGGTCAACTCTATCTCCTCCTCCGGTGTCTCCTCACCCTCCTCTTCTGGGAGGGTGTGGAGGCCCCACGGTCCACCTCCCCCTGGATGCTGACCATCGCTGGCAGTTCCAACATCCTGATGTCAGCACTCGTACGAACCACCATCCAGCTTACCTCCATCTTCGTACCACCAGTTCTATCGACCCTATACCTTTGACCAAACTCAAACCCTGCACTAACGCACCATTCAAAACATGAAAATCCACCCCGCTCACCACACACGCATAATCCACTGGTACATCCTCTAAATCACACCAGTTTACAATCTTATCTCTATCCATCTCCGCACTCTGGACTTGTGCGATTTCCACAGCTACTGAAAATTCAATCCCAGACGAGCCCCCACAAATGTAACGCTTACGCGACTGGCTGGTGTATGTCTAGGGGAAAATTTATCCACCCACCAAACCCCGCCTCCCGTATATGTGGATGCTGTGATATACGTGCTAATACAAGCTTGCACACACAATATCAAGTGCACACCAGGTACTTTACAGAATATACTTTATAAATCTTACTAGAACTAAGTGATTAATAACGATACAGTATATATGAAGGGAAAGAAAATAAAGAAAAGGTGCCAAAACTTATCAAAGTTCAGTCAATTAGTGCACATAGTTGGAGCTCAATCATCAACCCTCTGACCACTCTTCGGTCCTCTCTGACCTCCACGACCTGCGCACCTGGGACCACACTCGGTGATCGACCAACAGTGCTGCACTCGTCCACCTTCCTCACCGCCTTCTCCCTGACTCCTGAAAAGACCACGCAATCCCAGCTCCCAGCCTCACAAGAGAAAACCACATCCAACCCAATTGGTTAACAAATGAATACAATCCCCATTATCAGCAACTTAAACCCAAACAAGCTTCGAGAGTGCTCTGCAAGAAAAGCACTCTCTCACCAGTTAGCATAACAAAGAAGCAGTTTTACTTTTAACCATCAAAGAAGCCATTTTGATTAACATACGCAGTACAAGGGAACGTCACATGATGACGTAGGATCAAGATGCGGACATCCAGCTCTCTTATAAAAAAACTAATAAATTAATGTTTAAGTGAAGAAAAGTTAGTAAATATTTTCTAAAAACTACGTCTAAACTACTCAGGATTTTCCTTAGATATGCCTCCTAAACAGACAAAGAAGAAAACTTCTACTTTGAAGATAGTACAAGTTGAGCCGGCCACCATGAAGAAGCTTCAGACTCAAGTGCATTTTACCTCCGGTGGCACAGAATGGAAATCGGCCGCAGTATCAACAGTCTCCAAGAAGGAACAACAGGAACTGCGCGTGCGCGAAGGAAAGGGCATGCGCAAACATGAGCAATTTTAACTACAAATCCCAGCTACGATTGGAAGCGGAAGTGAAAATGAACCCGAGGAGGATTCGGATTCTCTGGAACATACAGATGAAGATGAGGAGGTAAAAGAAGAACAACAGGAAGAGATTGGAGGTGGAAGATATTCTGGAGACATAAGAGAAGCTTTGGTGCAAATAATGCATGAATTAAAAGAATTTTAAAAATTAAAAATAATACAAGAAGATATTAAAAATATGAAGGCTATGTTTGATAAAATGATGAAAAAACAGGAGAAAATGGACAAGAAAGTTAAAAACCTGGAAGAAATAATGGGAAACACTATTGATAGAGTGAATAAAATGGAAGATAATATTCTTGCCTGGACATCAGAAAGAAAACGACTGTTGGAAAAAATAGGCGTGCTTGAAAATTTTAGTAGACGAAATAATATTAAAATTGTTGGTCTTAAAGAAGGGATAGAGGGAGAGGATCCAATAAATTTTTTTCAAAAATGGATCCCGGAATATTTGGAAATGGAAGAGGGAACCCAGTTGATTGAAATCGAAAGGGGCCACAGACCCTTAAGATCAAAACCCCAACCTGATCAAAACCCACGACCAATCTTGATAAAATGCTTAAGATATCAAGATAAAGAAAAGATCCTGAAGGCGGCTGCCCAATGTGCCAGAAAGAGAAACGGGCCATTGATGATAGAAGGGAAAACAGTTCTTTTCTATCCTGATATAAGTTATGACCTTTTGAAGAGAAAGAAGGAATTTAACCCAGCGAAAAAAGTTTTATGGGAAAAGGGTTATAAATTTATATTGCGCCACCCGGCAACACTGATAATTTTTTTGGATGCCGGAAAAAGAAGATTTTTTACTGATCATTGGGATGCAGAGGAGCTAGACACAGTAAAGATTTAAAAGTGAAACAGATTAAAGATAAAGACGGGACAGTGAAGTGAGTTGATGGACATTAAGGACAGAAGAATATTTAAATATACTTTTAATTATATGATACAGGGGGAGAAAGGTAAAAATTTGAGAAATATTAATCGAGAGTAGTGATATTATTTTTTCTTCTCTTATATATACTTTTTTCATGTTACGGGGGAGCTGGGGAAACTTCAGATCGATATCTACGGGATTCAGGTGTGTAATCATGGCGTTTGCCATGACCCGTACAATGGAGGGGGGTAATGTTGTGTTTTTTTTATTCGCAACATTAGCGGGAGGGTTCTTTATAATCTATCTTTCTTTTATCTTTCTTTCTTTGCCTGGATGATCGGAGGGGAGACACATAGCAACATGGAGAATTTTAAAATAATTCCCCAAGGTACTATGAGAGTTGAAATATTATGTATTATTATAGACTGGAGTAACCCCGTTAAAAATAATGACTAGTTTACTGAATTTTTAAAGTTTTAATGTTAATGGGCTTAATGGACCAGTGAAAAGAAAAAGAATTTTAGCATACATTAAGAAAATGAAAATAGATATAGCTTTTATACAAGAAACACATTTAACAGAGATAGAACATCAGAAATTAAAAAGAGATTGGGTTGGAAATGTTATAGCAGCTTCATTTAATTCAAAAGCGAGGGGAGTTGCAATTTTGGTCAACAAAACTTTACCAATTAAAATACAAAATGTATTAATTGATTCTGCGGGAAGATATGTAATTTTACATTGTCAAATCTTTTCAGATCTATGGACTCTTATGAATATTTATGCACCAAATGAAAACGATGTCAAATTTATACAGGAGGCTTTTTTGAATTTGGCTGACACACACAATGAAGTATTAATAGGTGGAGACTTTAACTTTTGTCTAGACCCAGTTTTAGATAGGTCAACAAAGGTTGTTACAAAACCAAAAGTAGCAAAATTAACTTTATCATTGATGAAAGATTTAAATTTGATTGATATATGGAGAAGAATTAACCCAAGAGAAAGAGATTATTCATTTTATTCAAATAGACAAAAAACTTATTCAAGGATAGATTTTTTCTTACTATCAGCGAATATTCAAGACAGAGTGAAAAATATGGAATATAAACCAAGAATATTGTCAGATCATTCCCTCTTGATAATGGCAATGATAATGATGAATAAGGAGGAATCGATTTACAGATGGAGATTTAATTCAATATTATTAAAACGTCAAGATTTTTGTGATTTTATGAAAAAACAGATTCAGTTTTTTTTAGATAAAAACTCACATTCAGTTGATGATAAATTTATAGTGTGGGAAGCAATGAAGGCATATTTGAGAGGCCAGATAATAAGTTATACTTCTAAAATTAAGAAGGAATATATGGTAGAAATAGATCAATTGGAAAACAGAGATATTATGAACTAGGTGAAAGATCACATAAGGTTCTTGCTTGGCAGTTAACACAGACCAGGCTTGCAAAATGATAAATGCAATTCGAACAAGAGTAAATAAAATTACTTATAAACCTTTAGAAATTAATGAAACTTTTAAGAATTTTTATTCCGAACTGTATAAATCAGAATCACAAAATGACAATGTCAAGATAGAAAGGTTTTATCACAAATAACTCTCCCAAAATTGAATTCGGAAGAACAGAAGGGATTAGATATGCCTTTTACATTAAAAGAGGTCGAAGAAGCTCTAGGATCACTTCAGAGTAATAAATCTCCAGGAGAAGATTGTTTTCCTCCTGAATTTTACAAAAAGTTTAAAGATTTATTAATTCCTCCTTTTATGGAGCTAATACACCAAGCAAAAAGAACACATAAACTTCCAGAATCTTTTTCGACAGCTATTTTAATAGTATTGCCAAAAAAAGACAGAGATCTTTGAAAACCAACATCATATAGACCTATTTCTTTGTTGAACACGGATTATAAAATAATAGCAAAGATTTTATCTAACAGATTATCTAAATACTTACCAAAATTAATGCACATGGACCAAACAGGATTTTTTGAAAATAGACAATCAGCAGATAATGTAACTCAGTTACTTAGTATAATTCATTTGGCACAAAAGAGGGAGGAAATGAGCGTGGCAGTTGCTTTAGATGCAGAAAAAGCATTTGATAGATTGGAATGGGATTTTTTATTTAAGGTATTGGAAAAATATGGATTAGGAGTATCTTTTATAAAATGGATTAAAACCTTAAATACTAACCCCAAAGCTAAAGTGGTGACAAATGGCCAAATTTCAACACCATTTCAGTTAACAAGGTCAACTAGACAAGGTTGTCCATTATCACCTGCTTTATGGTGATAGAACCATTAGCTGAATTAATTAGAATGGACTCAGATATTATGGGTTTCAGAGTTAATCAGGAGGAATATAAGATTAACTTATTTGCTGATGATGTTCTGCTTTATCTAACTAACCCATTGCACTCGTTGCGTAAATTATCTTCTACATTGGAAGAATATGGGAAAATATCAGGGTACAAAATAAATTGGGATAAAAGTGAAATTCTACCCCTTACTGAAGGAGATTATAGTCAATGTCGATTAATAACTCAATTTAGATGGCTGATAAATGGTACAAAGTATTTAGGTATAAGAGTTGATAATGATATAAAGAATTTATATAAATTAAATTATTTGCCATTATTGAAAAAATTCAAGAGGTTCTTGATAAATGGATGATGTTACCAATAACATTAGTAGGTAGAGTCAATGCTGTAAAAAATGAATATATTCCCTAGATTACAATATTTATTCCAATACTACCAATACAATTACTGCAGAAGTTTTTTCAAGAGTTTAATAAATGCATGAGGAAATTCCTTTGGAAAGGTAAGATGCCAAGAATATCGTTGGAAAAATTGACATGGAAATTTGACCTAGGAGGGTTACAATTACCAAATTTTAAGAATTATTACAAAGCAAATCAACTTAGATTTATTGCATCTTTTTTTGATGAAGATAAACCGGCATGGATTAGAATAGAATTAGACAAAATAGGAGAAAATATACCAGAAGAGTTTATATATAAATGGGGATCTAAATGGATATGGGAAAAGAAAGAATCTCCTATACTAAAACATTTGATTGATTTATGGAATAAGATAAATGTTGATGATGAGATAAAGAAATCTTTATTAGCAAAGAGACCTTTAATTCAAAATAAACTTATCCCTTTTACAATGGATAATCAACTTTTATATAACTGGTTTTGCAAAGGGATTAGATATATAGGAGACTGTTTTGAAGGAGGTATATTAATATCATTTGACCAATTAAAGAATAAATATAAAATATCAAATAACACTCCTTTCTGTTATTTCCAATTAAGGGCTTACTTAAGAGATAAACTGGGTCAAACAATGTTATTGCCGAAACCTAATGAAATAGAAACTTTAATTCATAAAGGAAAAATTTAAAAATTTATTTCTGGTATGTATAATTTGATTCAAAAACAGGCAATTAAACAAGGAATTCATAAGTCAAGACAAAAATGGGAAACTGATTTGAATATTAAAATTGATGAAACAAGTTGGTCAAGATTATGTCTTGACAGTATGACAAATACAATAAATGTTCGACTAAGATTAGTACAATATAACTTTTTACATCAAATATATATTACACCACAAAAAATAAATAGATTAAACTCAAATTTATCTGATCAATGTTTTCGATGTAATCAAGAAATTGATACTTGGAAATCAGATTCATACTTAAGTATAGATCATTGGAAGAATGAAATTTTTAGCTGCATTCCACTTGAAAAAATTACTTATACTTTAAGAGATAAATATGAAATATTTCTGAAAATTTGGCGCCCTTATTTACAAAAAATAGGATTAAATAAATAGGTGCTCCGAAGATAAAATTATTGGTTATCTGGGGAAATAAATAAATATACATATTAAAGCTATTATGAACTCCATGGAGCATGTGGGGATCTTCTGATATCCAGGCATTCTTTCTTTCTTTCTTTTTTCTTTCTTTTTCTTTCTTTTTTCTTCTTTTTTTTCTATACGGATATGCTGGGGGGAGGGGTTGGGGGAAGGGTTGATCATTTTCATTTTTCTTCTGTAACCTATTTGAAAATTCAATTAAAAAAATTTTAAACATACGCAGTACAAGAAGAAGTATTCTAAAGGGAGGATGAGGCTCCCATGTCTGACCACGGAATGCAAGGACCGCATAATAGCAAAGGACATAGAAAATTGTGGGAAGCTTTAAAAAACTGAGACAAAGCAACTAAAAATACAATGAGAGGAACTGAAATGTTAAAGTGAACAAGCAATAACATTAAAAACGATCCTAAAACTATTTTCAGATTTATAGAGTGAAAAAGAGACAAGACCATCAGAAAATGATGCTGAAGAGTTCGTAACAGTGGACGAAATCAAAAGGCATTTGATTCACTCTTCGCTATGGCAGATATCTGTCAGAAATTGGAGAGAGTGGTGGGGTGGGCACAAGGTAGTGTAGTTATTATTACTGAGGAGAAGACGTTTGGCAAATTTACAACTATGAAACTGAGCAGTTCACCTGGGCCAGATGGAGTAAAACCGATGGTTCAGAAAAAGGGAGCTGAAGAGATTGTGGAGGCAATACAAATGATCTTTCAAGAATCGCTAGAGTCCGGAATGGTTCTAGGTGACTGAAAAACTGCAAATGTCACTCCACTATTTTAAACTGAATCTATAGACCAGTCAGTCTGATCTCAAATGTTGGGAAGATCTTGGGGTGCATTTTTAAGGATGAGGTTTCGGGGTCCTCAGATAAAAAAGGCCAATGCCAGTATGTTTTCCTTAAGGGGAACTTTGCTCTGACAATTCTATTGGAATTCCTTGAGGAAACAGCAGCCAGCACAGACAAAGGAGATGTTGTTTATTTTGTTATGTACCCCTAGGGTTCATAATTTCTGTGGACAATCACTTTAAAATGTCAGGAGAATGAGACTGACTTTTGGACACTGAGCTGTTACAAAGAGAGAGAGGGAGGTGTCCAACGCAGAGACCCCGTTATTAAAAGAGAGCGAGACACAGAGACTGCTGGAAAGATTGATGTTATGGTTTCTCTACAAGTTGTTTACCTTTCCACAAGGACACTTGCCTGCTTGCAAAGTTCTTACAGAGTGAGGAGGACGGAGCAGGTTGATGGACAGCTGGGGTCCAACACGGTCCGCTGATACACAGACACACACAGTTGTGGACACTGGACCAGCTTTGTTGTACCCACACGAAGGTGGGGTTTTTGGAGGATCGATTCGGGGAAATCGATCAGTGGCTCTCGCAATGTGAAAAGGTGCAACCGGTGGGGAATTATTTGTGTGTCCACTCTCGCCTGGGTGATAATTCCACCACTGAAGAACGGTCGTATGTGTTATGGTCACAGTCGGTTACTTCAACAGGATTTCGGAGGATAACGGGGCTTTCAGAAGATCGATGGCATCAGCTCACCCCTCTCTCTCTCTCCAACGTTATTCAACCAACTACCTCCAACTGAACTGAACTCTCTTCATCATGTAAGACTATGTCCATTCACCCCAAGGTTTGACAGAGCCTAGTTTTGTTCCTATTTCCACACTTATGTACATATATATCATTGCTAACCTGTTTGACAAATCTGCATTTACAGTACTGTATTGCGTAGTTACTAATAAACACTATTAGTTTATAGCAAAACCAGACTCCAATGCGTTTTCCATTTCTGCTGGTTCTTTAACCCGTCACAATTTGGAATTTCAGAAAGTTTTCGAAACGTGCCTTCTAGGAGGTTTCCGAACAAGATAAGCGCCCATGGTATTACAGGAAATAACTGGCAGTCTGCTTGACCGACATTGGGCAGAAAGTGAAATAAAGGGGTTCCATTTTGTTGACTGCCAGTTACTGCAGGAACACTTGGGACCGCTTCTCCTCCTGCTATCTGCAACTTATTTTAGTCGCCGGAATTGTGTTTATTTTAATTGTGGCCAAGTTTACAGACGGTACAAAAACAGTTTTGTCTCTCCTGCTGCTGCATATAATGGTCTAATCACTGGGGGTGAAGGGGGAGCTAGCCGGAAGATGCAGATAAAGACAGGCTGGAAGGTGATAGAGAAAGCTAAATAAGTGGGCGAGGGGCGGAATGAATGTAAAAGTCATCAAAGGAAAATATCTTCAGGTAGATGGTAACATATGCGGACTTTGATGGTAGACTTACTTTTGAACCAGTAATTTCTGAAGTATCCTGTGATTCGAACAAGATCGAGATTCGCATTTTAATTGACGTTCGTTTAATAACTTGTCTTAATTTGATTTTGCGCAAACGGATAACTGAGTGGTTAAACACGTGATTGTACACTTTGTCTCTTGATGGAAAATGCAGACTCGGGGGTCGGGCATTTAGAATAATATCTACACGCCGACTGTACTCGGATATTCAATCGCAGTCCGTGGTTAATGATGACGGGTTATTATTATTGACAGTATGACGAGTTTAAATATGAACGTCACTGCTGTGTCCGAGTTGGGACAGAAAATGTAACGACAGTGTTAGTTTAGAGAGGGAAGTTCGAGAAGTGCAATCTTCATGCTCGATGGCGAAATTTTGTCTCTTCCATGAAATATCTGAATGTATTGTTTGCGCCAAGTCATGGTAACCTGTCAAGTGCAGGAAATGTTCCAATATGAAGGGAATTCGCTGGCTGACGTCATTAAGAGTAATGCAAAGGTTTTCTTTCCCCAACATGGACAAGCGCTGGTGGAAGGTGCGGGGTGGGGGTGGGGGGTCTACGTGCAATCTGAATTTAGAGTAGAATTGAAGGGAGAGGGCCCAAAATTAATACTCCCGTCGATATTCGCCAGGAAAGCGTCTCTAAGTTGCAGTGTCCAATAAACCGAAGGGTAAACTCTGCTGCTGGTCCCCATAAATAATTATCAACATTCTCATGCCCGTAAATAAGGTGTGTGTGTGTGTGTGTGTGTGTGTGTGTGTGCGTATGTGTGTGTGTGTGTGTGTGTGTGTGTGGAAGTCCTTGTGTGCATGTCCGTGTGTATGTCTGTGTCTGCGTGCGTGCGTGTTTCTGTGTGTGTGTCTGTGTGTGTGGGTCTGTGTGTGTCTGTAGGTGTGGGTGCGTGGGTCTGCATGTGGGTCTCTGCATCTGTGTGTGTGTGTCTGAGTGTGTGTAAGTGTGCGTGTGTTTATATTTGTCTGTGTGTGTGTCCGTGGTGTGTGTGCAGGGGGTCTTTGTGTCTGTGCATCTGATTGTCTGTTTTTGAGTCTGTGTTTGTGCGTGCGTGTGTGTGTCTGTGTCTGTGTGCGTATTTGTGGATGTGTCTGTGTGTGTGTCTATACATGGTTGTCTGTCTGTGTGTCGGTGTGTGTGTCTGTGTGTGCATGTGTGTGTCTGTGTTTGTTAGTGTGTCTGTTTGTGTGTGTGTGTCTGTGTGTGTGCGTCTGTGTGTGTGCATATGTGTGCGTGTTTGTGGGTGTGCCTGTGTGTCTTGGTGTGTGTGTCTGTGTGTGGGTGTCTGTGTCTGTATGTGTTTCGCTGTGTGTGTCTGTGTGTGCATGTGCATGTGTGCATATGTTTGTGTGCACGCCTGTATGTGTGTGTTTGTGTGTGCATGGGTGCATGCCTGTGTGTGCATGTGTGTGTCTGTGTGTGTGTGTGTGTGTGTGTGTGTGTGTGTGTGTGTGCACGTGCATACGTGTGTGTCTGTCTGTGTGTGTGCACGTGCTTCTGTGTTTGTGGGTGTGTGCATGTTTGTGTGTGTGTGCGCATGCAAGCGTCTGTGAGCCTGTGTGTGCATGCGTGCATGTGTGTGTTCATGTGCGTGTCTCTGTGTATGTGTGTGTCAGTGTCTGTATGTAGGTGTGTGTGTGGATCTGTTTATGCATCTGTGTGTGTGAGAATGCACGTGTGTGTGTGTGTGTGTGTGTGTGTATGTCTATGTGTGTGTGTCTCTCTCTCTGTCAGTGTGTGCATGTTTCACTGTGTCTATGTGTGTGTGTACGTGTGTCTGTGGTGTGTGTGCGGGGGGTGTTCTTTGTGTCTGTGTGTCTGTGTTTTTGAGTCTGTGTTTGTGTGTGTGTATCTGTGTGTGGAAGTGCGTGTGTGCATTTGTGTGTGTGTGCACCTGTATGTGTTTCTGTGTGTGCGTAGGTGCGTGCTGTGTGTGCATGTGTGTGTCTGCACATGCGTACATGTGTGTATGTGTGTCTGCCTGAGTGTGTGTGCACGCTTCTGTGTGTGTGTCGGTCTGTGTGTGCATCTGTTTGTGTGTGTGTGCGCACACATGCGAGTGTTTGTGAGCCTGTGAGTGTTTGTGTGTGTTCATGTGCGTGTGTCTGTGACAAACTCTGTCTGTATATGTGTGTGTCAGTGTCTGTATGTACGTGTGTGTGTGGCTCTGTGTTTATGTGTCTCTGTGTGTGAGTGTGCGCATGTGTATTTGTGTGTGTCAGAGTGTGCTTGAGCATGTGTGTGTGCGTGTCTATATGTGTATGTGTCTGTGTGTGCATGCATGAGTGTTTTCGTGTCTCCCTGTGTGTGTTTCTGTGCATGTCCGTGTGTGCGCACGTTTCTGTGTGTCTGTCTGTATGTGTGTGTGTGTGTGTGTTCATGCATGTGTATGTGCCTGGCTCTGTGTGTGTGCATCTGTTTGTCTGTGTGCTATTGCATTGTGGGTGTGTGCACGTCTGTTTGTGTGTGCGCGTGAGTGAGTGTCTGTGAGCCTCTGTGTGTGCGCATGCTTGTGTGTGTTCATGTGCATGTGTCTGTGACTGTCTCAGTGTGTATGTGTGTGTCAGTGTCTGTATATACGGGTGTGTGTCTGTTTGTGTGAGTGTGTGCGTGTGTTTGTGTATGTGCACTTCTGTGTGTGTGTGCGTATCTATGTGTCTGTGTGTCTCTGTCAGTGTGTGTGTGTTTCTGTGTGTCTATGTGTGTGTCTGTTGTGTGGGTGGGGTGTCTTTGTGTCTGCATGTCTGTGTTTGTGTGTGCATGTTCGTGTGTGTGTCTGTGCGTATTTGCCTCTGTGTGTGTGTGTGTGTGTGGGTCTGTGTGCGAGTCTGTGCTTATGTGTGTATGTGTATATGTTTAGTTTCTCTGTGTGTGTGTCTGTGATTCTGTGTGTATGTGTGTGTGCGTCTGTGTGTATGTCTGTCCATGTGCGTGTTTTCTGCATGTGCGTCTATGTATGTGCGTGTGTGTATGTCCGTGTGTGCGAATGTGTTTGTGTGCTGTGCGTGCGTGTCTGTGTGTGTTTTTCTTTGTGTTCGTGTGTGTGGATATTTGGAACCCATCACCACAGGGAGAGCGAGAGAGGAACAACAGCAGAGGATTTAAAAGGACTGTCATGGAACAGAATAACTGGCAGGGTCCAGCTGACCTGAGTTGACTCTCTACTGTACACTAGGTGTGTTATAAATTCACTAAGCACCAGAGACAGAGTTTGAAATAGAACTGATTTATTTGTCTCAGATCCAGAATTTTAAGTTCCAGTCCCATTAAAGGTGAATGCTGCAGCAGAAGACTCTCCTCCCATGCCCAGTGACCAGGATGCAGAACTGTGTGTGTGATGCACCATCAATAACTCTCGGAGACTTGAGGCGAGATATAGGCTTTAATTGGCTGGAAGAAAGAACAAGCAGCAAATGACCACCACACAACATCCTGGAGACTGAGGCCGGGGCGGTGTCTCCAATCGCCTTTATACCGGGGTCCGTGGGAGGGGCCACAGGAGCAGTCAGCGGGAGGGCGTGTCCAGACAGGTATATGTAGTTCACCACAGTGTGGTGAGCAGCAGCAATAATTGCAGAGTTCAGCACCGACAGTCACTCTCAAAATTGCATTCAGCAATGGTGATGGACAAATATGCAGCATGCAGTTTATTGAAACTTTTTCCCCAGTGTGAAGCCCCTAATGTGTCGCAAGGTTAGACATTAACAGCAGGCGAACAAGCTCTCCCCAGTGTGAACTCAATGATGCGCATTTGAAGGAGATGGCTGAGAGAATCTCTTCCCTTATTTAAGAGATAAACTGAATCAAACAATGTTAATGCCAAAACCTAATGAAATAGAAACTTTATTTCAAAACGGAAAAATTTAAAAACTTACTTCTTGTATGTATAATTTGATTCAAAAACAGACAATTAAACAAGGAATTCATAAGTCAAGACAAAAACGGGAAACTGATTTGAACATTAAAATTGATGAAACAAGTTGGTCAAGACAATGCAATAAATGTCCGACTTAGATCAGTACAATTTTTTACATCAATTATATATTACACCACAAAAAAAAATAGATTAAACCCAAAGAGAATCTCTTCCCAAAGTCTGAGCAGGTGATCGGTCTCTATCCAGTGTGAATTCCCTGGTTTCTCAGTAGGTGAGATGACCACATGAATCCCTTCCCACATTCACAACAGGTGAACAGCCTCTCCCCATTGTGAACTCAATGATGCACATTTGGTGGAATATGGCTCAGAGAATCTCTTCCCTAAAACGGCTTCTCCCCACTGTGAACTGACTGGTGTCTCCGTAGATGCCATGACTGAGTGAATCCCTTTCCACAGACTGGGCAGGTGAATGGCCTCTCCCCACTGTGAACTGACTTGTGTCTCTTTAGGTCAGATGATTGAATGAATCCCTTCCCACAGTCTAGGCAAGTGAACGGCTTCTCCCCAGTATGTACTGACTGGTGTCTCTTTACGTTGGTTGACTGAGTGAATCCCTTTCCACAGTCTGGGCAGGTGAACGGCCACTCCCCACTGTGAATTGACTGGTGTCTCTTTAGGTTGGTTGACTGGGTGAATCCCTTCCCACAGTCTGGGCAAATGAACGGCTTCTCCCCAGTATGAACTGACTGGTGTCTCTTTAGGTCAGATGACTGGGTGAAACCCTTCCCACAGTCTGGGCAAGTGAACGGCTTCTCCCCACTGTGAACTGACTGGTGTCTCAGTAGGTGAGATGATTTTGTGAATCCCTTCCCACATTCTGAGCAGGTGAACCGCACCTCCCCAGTGTTATCTCCCTGGTGAGCCATTAGGTCAGATGACCGAGTGAATCCTACCCCACAAATTCAGCAAATGACCAGCCTCTCTCTACTGCGAACTGACCGGTGTGTCCACAGGTGGGATGACCGACTGAATCTCTTCTCACACACAGTACAGGTGAATGGCTTTGTCCCAGTGTGAACCTTCAGTTGAGATAACAGAGTGAGTCTGAGCAGATGAATAGGTTCCCCCCTGTGTAAAATGACGGGCGTGCCAGTCGGCCAGATGATCCGAGTGAATCCCTCCCTACAGTCTCAGCAGGAATGATGGTCCAGTGTAGCCCTTGCTCCACTTCTTAAATATCTGGACAGAGACAGCAAAACTGGCGTGTTGTATTTGAGATTCCTGTAGACAAATTCCTTGTTACTTTCACCTATAAAAAGATTACAAAATCCATCAATGTGTGGACAACATTTCAGATGAGATCACTTCAGTTGCCATCTTCAGTTGTGATCTGACATTACACTGTTACAGCGAGATTCAACCCAAGTTGGAGAGAAAAATCATCTTCTAACTAGGCACAGAGTTGGTATATGGAATGACCATCAAACTCTCTGATGCTCTTCCTGTCTCTATAAGAATGGGGCATTTCTACCGTCTCCAATCTGTGACCTGGCTCAGTTTGACTCTCTCCATTGGCATTATTCACTCTTCCCACTGAGCTGCATATGTGCCTGACTGCACTGTAACTGAAACACTCTCATGCAAATAGCCTTTGTTGATGTGCAACTGGGATTTTCTTTTATGTACTGTTAATTTAAAGTGCCACAGTTTTAACGCCATGTAAATATCTCCTACGCAGATGTATGGTTGGTCTGCACAACTGTTAAAAGGAATTAGAGTGATTATTATTATTACTTAAGGTCCTTGTCAGAGTCATAGGAAAGTACAACACAGAAACAGACCCTTTGGCCCATCTAGTTAGTGCCGAGCTATTTAAACTTTCTACTCCCATACCCCTACCATCCAGGTACCTATACAAAACTCTAACATGTTGCAATTAAGCTCACTTTCCTAATGATTTCCTCAAGAGACTCTATAAGATTGGTTAGACATGACCTACCGTGCACAAAGCCAAGCTGTGTATCCTTAATCAGTCCACATCTGTCCAAATACTTATATATCCAGTTCCTGCACACACCTTCCAATAACTTTCCCCCTACTGATGTCAAGCTCACCAACGTATAATTTCCTAGTTTATTTTAGAGCCTTTCCTTAACAGCAGAACAACATTGGCTGTCCTCCAATCCTCCAGTACCTCAGCTGTCACTGAGAATGATTTAAGTATCTGTGCTTGGGCCCCGACAATTTCTGCACTTCTCTTCCGCAGGGTGCTAGGGAACAGCTTGTCAGGCCCCGGGGATTTATCCATGCTAATTTGCATAAAGTCAGCAAACACCCCCACCTCTGTGATCTGTACAGGTTCCATGAAGTTAATGCTGCTTTGCCTCATTTCTGTAGACTCTGTGACCATCTCCTGAGTAAATACAGATGCAGAAATAATATTTAAAATCTCCCCCATATATTTTGTCTCCTCATATGGATTACCATTCTGATCTTCCAGAGGATTAATTTTTTCCCTTGCAATCTTTTTGCTCTTAACATATCTGCAGAATCCCTGAGGATTCTCCTTCACCTTGTCTGCTGGGGCAACCTCATGCCTTCTTTTATTTCTTTCGTAAGTGTTCACTTGAATTTCCTGTACTTCATAAGTGCCCCATTTGTTCCTATTTGCCTGAACCTGGTATGCACCTCCTTTTTATTGATCTGGGAGATGAAAGCCAAAGGGGTGATAGAGCTGCATGGTGGGAGGTGGGGGTAGAGAAGGGTTAAACTAAAGTTGCAGGGGGAATGGGAGCCTGAATAACTGAACAGATAGTGGCGGGGTTGTGGAGGTAGATGTTGTTCAGTACTCAGACAAAGTCAGAATGAGAACGTTGAGCATGGTGCAGTGTATATGCTGAGCCCTGTATATTTCAATACAAGGAGCAGCGTAGGAAAGGCGGATGTGTTCAGGGCGTGGATCAACACCTGGAATTATGACACTAGGGTCTAGCAACTGTGGACTGGGACAGGCTGCTTTGTAGCAAAGGTGTGCTTGGTAAATGGGAGGCCTTCAAAGTGGAATTTTGAAAGTACAAAGCGGGTATGTGCTTGTCAGAATAAACGGGAAAGATAGAAACTGTAGGGAACCTTGGATTTTAAGAGAGATTGAGACTCTGGTGAAGTACAAAATGGAGTTGTACAGGGGGACCAATATCCTTGCTGGGAGGTTTGTTAGTGCTATTGGGGAGGGTTTAAACTACATTTGCAGGGGGATGGGAACAGAGCAGATAGTGGAGGAGGGGTGAAAATAAATGATGTTAAAAATTCATGCAAAGTCACAAATAGAAGGTTTGTGTGTGGTGGTAATAATCTTCTGTGGTGTGTCTATTTCAATGCGAGGAATATTGTGGGGAAGGCAGATGAGCTGAGGGTGTGGATTGACTCATGGTATTATGACATTATAGCCATTACTGAAACTTGGCTACAGGAGGGGCCGGACTGGCAGCTTAATGTTCCAGGGTTCTGATGTTTCAGACGTGATAGAGGCAGAGGGATGAAAGGTGGGGGGGGGGGGGGGCGTGGGTGGCTTTGCTAGTCAGGGAAGATATTACAGCGGTGCTTTGGCAGGACAATTAGAGGGCTTGTCTACGGTGGCCATATGGGTGGAGCTGAGAAACAGGAAAGGTATGACCACATTAATAGGGTTGTATTATAGACCACCCAATAGTCAATGAGAATTGGAGGAGCAAATCTGCAGAGAGATAGCAGACAATTGCAGGAAACATAAAGTTGTGATAGTAGGGTATTTTAATTTTCCACATATTGATTGGGACTCCCATACTGTTAAAGGTGTAGACGGGTTAGAGTTTGCAAAATGTGTTCAGGAAAGTTTTCTAAATCAATATATAGAGGTACCAACTAGAGAGGATGCAATATTAGATCTCCTATTAGGAATGAGTTAGGGCAGGTAACGGAAGTGTGTGTAGGGGAACACTTTGGTTCCAGTGATCATAATGCCATTAGTTTCAACTTGATCATGGATAAAGATAGATCTGGTCCTCGGGTTGAGGTTCTAAACTGGAAAAAGGCCAAATTTGAAGAAATGAGAAAGGATCTAAAAAGCGTGAATTGGGACAGGTTGTTCTCTGGCAAGGATGTGATTGGTAAGTGGGAGGCCTTCAAAGGGAAGATTTTGAGAGTGCAGAGTTTGTATATTCCTGTCAGGATTAAAGGCAAAGTGAATAAGAATAAGGAACCTTGGTTCTCCGGGGATATTGGAACTCTGACGAAGAAGAAGAGAGAGATGTATAACACGTATAGGCAACAGGGAGCAAAGAAGGTGCTTGAGGAGTATAGAAAGTGCGAAAAAGTAATTAAGAAAGAAATAAGGAGGGCTAAAAGACATGAGGTAGCTTTGGCAGTCAAGGTGAAGGATAATCCAAAGAGCTTCTACAGGTATATTAAGAGCAAAAGGATAGTAAGGGATAAAATTGGTCCTCTTGAAGATCAGAGTGGCCGGCTATGTATGGAACCAAAAGAAATGGGGGAGACCTTAAATGGGTTTTTGCATCTGTATTTACTAAGGAAACTGGCATGGAGTCTATGGAAATAAGGCAAACAGGTAGTGAGGTCATGGAACCTATACAGATTGAAAAGGAGGAGGTGCTTGCTGTCTTGAGATAAACCTGAGTAGATAAATCCCCAGGACTTGACAGGGTATTCCCTCGAAACTTGAAGGAGACTAGTGTTGAAATTGCAGGGGCCCTGGCAGATGTATTTAAATGTTGGTATCTACGGGTGAGGTGCCGGAGGATTGGAGGATAGCTCATGTTGTTCCGTTGTTTTAAAAAAGGCTCTGAAAGTAATCCGGGAAATTGTAGGCTGGTAAATTTGACGTCAGTCGTAGGTAAATTATTATAAGGAGTACTAAGAGATAGGATCTCCAAGTATTTGGATAGACAGGGACTTATTAGGGAGAGTCAACATGGCTTTGTGCGTGGTAGGTCATGTTTAACCGATCTATTAGAATTTTTATTTATTTTATTTATTTAGAGATACAGCACAGTAACAGGCCTTTCCTTTACATCTATCATCTACTTGTAAACCTGCTGGCTCATCCTCAGCTCTTATCATCCTGTTTCGAGGAGGTTACCAGGAAAGTGGATGAGGGGAAGGCAGTGGATGTTGTCTACATGGACCTGTAAAGCCTTTGACAAGGTCCCGCATGGGAGGTTAGTTAGGAAGATTCAGTCACTAGGTATACATGGAGAGGTAGTGAATTGGATTAGACATTGGCTCAATGGGAGAAGCCAGAGAGTGGTAGTGGAGGATTGCTACTCTGAGTGGAGGCCTGTAACTAGTGGTGTGTCACAGGGATCCGTGCTGGGTCCATTGTTATTTGTCATCTATATCAATGATCTGGATGATAATGTGGTAAATTGGATCAGCAAATTTGCTGATGATACAAAGATTGGAAATGTAGTGGACAATGAGGAAGGTTTTCAAGGTCACAAGTAGATAGGGTTGTAAAGAGAGCTTTTGGTACATTGGCCTTTATAAATCAAAGTATTGAGTGTAAGAGTTGGAATGTTATGGTGAAGTTGTATAAGACATTGGTGTGGCCGAATTTGGAGTATTGTGTGCAGTTTTGGTCACCTAATTACAGGAAGGATATTAATAAGGTTGAAAAATTGTGGAGAAGGTTTACAAGGGAAAAAAAGAGGACATGGGTTAAGGGTGAAGGGGGAAAAGGTTAAAGGGAACATTGGAGGGTTTCTTCACGCAGAGAGTGTTGGGAGTGTGGAATGAGCTGATGGATGAAGTGGTGAATGCAGGCTCACTTTTAACATTTAAGAAAAACTTGGACAGGTAGATGGATGAGAGGTGTATGGAGGCATATTGTCCACTTGCAGGTCAGTGGACTAGGCAGAAAAATGGTTCGGCACAGCCAAGAAGGTCTGAAGGGCCTGTTTCTATGCTGTAATGTTCTATGGTTCTATGGATCTGGGGTTGAGAGGGTGAACAGCTTTAAGTTCCTCAGCATAAACATCATCAAGGATCTCACGTGGTCTGAACATACCTGCTGTGTTGTGAAAAGAGCACAGCAGCACCTCTTTCACCTCAGATGGTGAAAGAAGTTTGGGATGGGGCCCCAAATCCTACGACCTTTCACAGGGACACAATTGAGAGCATCCTGACTGGCTGCATCACTGTCTGGTATAGGAACTGTACTTCCCTCAATCGCAGGACTCTGCAGAGAATGGTGCGGACATCCCAGCACATCTGTAGATGTGAACTTCCCACTATTCAAGTCATTTACAGAGACAGGTGTGTAAAAAGGGCCCAAACGATCTTGGGGACCCAATTTACCGCAACCACAAACTGTTCCTGCAGCTACCATCCAGGAAACAGTCCCACAGTAAAAGAACCAACAGGCTCCGGGACATCATCTGCTACCAGGCCATCAGACTGGTTAATTCATGCTGATACAATTGCATTTCTATGTTATATTGACTGTCCTATGTACAAACTATTTATTATAAGTTACTATAAATTACACATTTCGCATTTAGATGGTGACATAACATATATATTTCTACTCATGTATATGAAGGATGTATGTAATAAACTCAATTCAATTCAATTCAGTTCACCCTCTCCACCATCTGTTCTGACATTCTGGTTCCCATTCCCCCCTCCAACTTATTTTAACCACATCAACCCCTCCCCCTGCACTAACACTAGCAAGCCTTACCACTAGGATATTAGTCCCCTCTTGTTCTGTTCCCCTAACTAACGAATCCCCTATCACCCCTTTGACTTTCCTCTGCCAGATAATCCCCACCAACCGTTTCTAAAGTGGTCCACCTGTTGTTGTGCAGGATAGCAACAAGAGTACTCTGCGATGGCTATTTCACCTCATTCCCCTTCCTGACTCTCACCCAGTTTCCTGTGTCCTGCACCTTGGGTGTATCTCACCTCTCTGCATGTCATATCTATCACCCCCTCCAACTCCTGTATGATCCGGATTTCATCCATTTCAAGTTCTATCTCCTTAAACTGCAGGGTTACAAGGTGCAGCTGGATGCACATTTTGTATGTGAGGGCATGAGGCACACAGGAGGTCTCCCCTCCTTCCCACCAATGTCCCCAGTGTGACACCAGTGTGTAATGTCTAGTGTGCACATAAAGCTTGTACTGTGCATTCTTTTAACCCAGTGACAAAGTGTGCACAGTGAATTTTATATACAGAGGCATTCATTTTAACAGATAGCAAATCACCGTCAATAAGAACTTCGATCTTCTCTGGGTTTGATCAAGTTCATCTACACTCTCACATAACCTCTGTAGCAGGTAATGAAGGATTTTCTCGCCAGAGCTTTTGCACTCCATCCATATGTGGTTTGCTTGCCAAATGACGCTTAAAAAGTCATATTTCCAATTATCTCTC
Organism: Hemitrygon akajei; assembly: GCF_048418815.1. Classification (NCBI taxonomy): domain Eukaryota; kingdom Metazoa; phylum Chordata; class Chondrichthyes; order Myliobatiformes; family Dasyatidae; genus Hemitrygon; species Hemitrygon akajei. Next base: position 71,810,466 of record NC_133141.1, on the reverse strand, counting down.
CACCTCTTCGCAGTTGCAAATTTTCCAGCAATTTTTGCATCACCACAATACACACAGGTAACAACAGCTTCTGTATTGTACATAAGTATTTCACCTGAACCATCCCCAAGTGACTAACGATGATGAACTCGTTGATGGCAATGCCAATGAATATAAAGAGAAGGGCAGTAGTCGGTCTCACTGGAGTCTGGCACATTTGTGATGTAAAAGCTACTTGATGCCCAGGATAAAAGTGTTTGATATCATTATGTACCCAGAAAGAGTGGGTCAAAACATGTTCTCACCAGTAGAAAAGCCCAGAACAAGAGGAGGTAGAACAAACAACACACACACAAAATGCTGGAGGAACTCAGCAGGCCAGGCAGCATCTATGGAAAAGAGTACTAATGCTGAGTTCATAGTCATAGTCCATAGCGGGGGTATTCCCTTCTGCCGCTGGCATGGGATGACGAGTCTATCGGGACCCTGAGGCCTTGTGAAAACTGTGTGCTGGTTTCTTTCAAACTTATAGTCTTTTAACATCTTTGGACTATTTTTACCGTGCCTATGGTCTGTTTTTTATCAATTATGGTATTGTTTGCATTGGTTTTTTTTTCAAATAATTTTTATTGAATTTTCAAATAATTACAGAAAGAAAAAAATTGTCTACTCTTCCCCCCTAACATCCCTATATAAGAAAAGAAAAAGAAAAAGAAAAAAGAAAGAAAGAAAGAATGCCTGGATATTGGAGGATCCCCACATGCTCCACAGAGTTCATAATAACTTTAGTATATATATTTATTTCTTTCCCCAAATAACCAATTATTTTATCTTCGGAGCACCTATATATTTAATTCTGTCTTTTGTAAATAAGGGCGCCAAATTTCCAAAAATGTTTCATATTTATCTCTTAAATTATAAGTAATTTTTTCAAGTGGAATACAGCTGGAAATTTCATCCTTCCAACGATCTATACTTAAGTATGAATCCGATTTCCAAGTAACTGCAATAGCCTTTTTGGCTACTGCCAATGCAATTTTTATGAATTCTTTCTGATATTTATTCAATTTGGGTTTCAGTTTTATCCTTTCAATATCACCTAATAAAAATAATATTGGATTATGCGGAAGTTGTATTCCAATAATTTGTTCCAGTAAAACTCTTACATTTGTCCAAAAAGGTTGAATTTTAGAACAAGACCAAGTAGAATGTAAAAAAGTACCAATTTCTTGGTTACATCGGAAACACTGATCGGATAAATTTGGGTTTATTTATTTTTTGTGGTGTAATATATAATTGATTTAAAAAATTATATTGCACTAATCTTAACTGGACATTTATTGTATTTGTCATACTATCAAGACACAGTCTTGACCAATTTGTTTCTTCAATTTTAATATTTAAGTCATTTTCCCATTTTTGTCTTGACTTATGAATTCCTTGTTTAATTGCCTGTTTTTGAATCAAACTATACATACAAGAAATAAATTTTTTAGTTTTTCTTTTTTGAATTAAAATTTCTATTTCATTAGATTTTGGCAATAACATTGTTTGACCCAATTTTTCTCTTAAATAAGCCCTTAATTGGAAGTAACAAAAAAGAGTGTTGTTTGATATTTTATATTTATTCTTTAATTGATCAAATGACATTAATATACCTCCTTCAAAACAATCTCCCATATATCTAATCCCTTTTTGAAACCAATTATATAAAAGTTGATTATCCATTGTAAAAGGAATAAGTCTATTTTGAATTAAAGGTCTCTTTGCTAATAAAGAATTCCTTATTTCATCATTAACATTTATTTTATTCCATAAATCAATCAAATGTTTTAATATAGGAGATTCTTTCTTTTCCCGTATCCATTTAGATTCCCATTTATATATAAAATCTTCTGGTGTATTTTCTCCTATTTTATCTAGTTCTATTCTAATCCATGCCAGTTTATCTTTATCAAAAAAAGATGCAATAAATCTAAGTTGATTTGCTTTATAATAATTCTTAAAATTTGGAAGTTGTAACCCTCCTAAATCAAATTTCCATGTCAATTTTTCCAACGATATTCTTGACATCTTACCTTTCCAAAGGAACTTCCTCACATATTTGTTTAACTCTTGAAAAAACTTCTGGGGTAGTTGTATTGGTAGTGATTGGAATAAGTATTGTAATCTAGGGAATATATTCATTTTTACAGTATTTACTCTACCTGTTAATGTTATTGGTAATACCATCCATTTATCAAGATCTTCTCGAATATTTTTCAATAATGGCAAATAATTTAATTTATATAAGTTCTTTATATCATTATCAACTCTATACCTAAATATTTTATACCGTTTATCGGCCATCTAAATTGAGTTATTAATCGACATTGACTATAATCTCCTTTAGTAAGAGGTAAAATTTCACTTTTATCCCAATTTATTTTTCAGCCTGATATTCTCCCATATTCTTCTAATCTAGAGGATAATTTACGCAGCGAATACAATAGGTTTGTTAAATAAAGCAGAACATCATCAGCAAATAAGTTAATCTTGTATTCCTCCTGGTTAACTCTGAAACCCTTAATATCTGGGTCCATTCTAATTAATTCAGCTAATGGTTCTATCGCCAACACAAATAAAGCAGGTGATAATGGACAACCTTGCCTAGTTGACCTTGTTAACTGAAATGGTGTTGAAATTTGACCATTTGTCACTACTTTAGCTTTGGGATTAGTATTTAAGGTTTTAATCCATTTTATAAAAGATACTCCTAATCCATATTTTTCCAATACCTTAAATAAAAAATCCCATTCCAATCTATCAAATGCTTTTTCTGCATCTAAAGCAACTACCACACTCATTTCCTCCCTCTTTTGTGCCAAATGAATTATACTAAATAACCGAGTTACATTATCTGCCGATTGTCTATTTTTAATAAATCCTGTTTGATCCATATGTAATAATTTTGGTAAGTATTTAGATAATCTGTTAGATAAAATTTTTGCTATTATTTTATAGTCAGTGTTTAACAAAGAAATAGATCTATATGATGTTGGCTTTAAAAGATCTCTATCTTTTTTTTGCAATACTATTAAAATTGCTGTCGAAAAAGATTCTGGAAGTTTATGTGTTCTTTCCACTTGGTATATTATCTCCATAAAAGGAGGAGTTAATAAATCTTTAAACTTTTTATAAAATTCGGGCAGAAAACCATCTTCTCCTGGGGATTTATTACTTTGAAATGATCCTATTCTTTTGTATTATATTGAAATGAAATGATCCATTGAAATGATGCCATGTGCAGAAGTTCGCTGATGACACGGCCATAGTGGGGTGTGTCAGGAATGGACAGGAGGAGGAGTATAGGAAACTGATACAGGACTTTGTGATATGGTGCAACTCAAACTACCTGCGTCTCAATATCACCAAGACCAAGGAGATGGTGGTGGACTTTAGGAGATCTAGGCCTCATATGGAGCCAGTGATCATTAATGGAGAATGTGTGGAGCAGGTTAAGACCTACAAGTATCTGGGAGTACAGTTAGACGAGAAGCTAGACTGGACTGCCAACACAGATGCCTTGTGCAGGAAGGCACAGAGTCGACTGTACTTCCTTAGAAGGTTGGCGTCATTCAATGTCTGTAGTGAGATGCTGAAGATGTTCTATAGGTCAGTTGTGGAGAGCGCCCTCTTCTTTGTGGTGGCGTGTTGGGGAGGAAGCATTAAGAAGAGGGACGCCTCACGTCTTAATAAGCTGGTAAGGAAGGCGGGCTCTGTCGTGGGCAAAGTACTGGAGAGTTTAACATCGGTAGCTGAGCGAAGGGCGCTGAGTAGGCTACGGTCAATTATGGAAAACTCTGAACATCCTCTACGTAGCACCATCCAGAGACAGAGAAGCAGTTTCAGCGACAGGTTACTATCGATGCAATGCTCCTCAGACAGGATGAAGAGGTCAATACTCCCCAATGCCATTAGGCTTTACAATTCTACCGCCAGGACTTAAGAACTTTTTAAAAGCTATTATTAATGCTTTTTGAGATAGTGATTTAGATGCATATCATATTTTTTACTGAGTTAAGTATTGTATGTAATTAGTTTTGCTACAACAAGTGTATGGGACATTGGAAAAAAGTTGAATTTCCCCATGGGGATGAATAAAGTATCTATCTATCTATCTATCTATCTAGAGCTTCTTCGACCTCTTTTAATGTAAAAGGCATATCTAATCCCTTCTGTTCTTCCAAATTCAATTTTGGAAGAGTTATTTGTGATAAAAATCTTTCTATCTTGACATTATCCTTTTGTGATTCTGATTTATACAGTTCGGAATAAAAATTCTTAAAAGTTTCATTAATTTCTAAAGGTTTATAAGTAATTTTATTTACTCTTGTTCGAATTGCATTTATCGTTTTAGAAGTCTAGTCTGTGTTTAACTGCCAAGCAAGAACCTTATGTGATCTTTCACCTAGTTCATAATATCTCTGTTTAGTTCTTCCTAGTTTTTTTTTAGTTTTTTAGTTTTTTTTAGTTTTTTAGTTGTTCTTTTTAATTCTTTTTCTGTATGATATGTCTGAAGTGTATTATATTGTAACTTCTTGTTAACAAGTTGTCTTCATTTTTCTTCTGTCATATATCTTTGAGATTCTTTTTCTAATTTTGTAATCTCTTTTTCCAATTGATCTATTTCTTTCATATATGCCTTCTTAATTTTAGAAGTATAACTTATTATCTGGCCTCTCAAATATGCCTTCATTGCTTCCCACACTATAAATTTATCATCAACTGAATGTGAATTTGTATCTAAAAAAACTGAATCTGCTTTTTCATAAAATCACAAAAATCTTGACGTTTTAATAATATTGAATTAAATCTCCGTCTGTAAATTGATTCCTCTTTATCCATCATTATCATTGTCATTATCAAAGGAGAGTGATCTGACAATATTCTTGCTTTATATTCCATATTTTTCACTCTGTCTTGAATATTTGTTGTTAATAGGAAAAAATCTATCCTTGAATAAGTTTTGTGTCAATTTGAATAAAATGAATAATCTTTTTCTTTTGGGTTAATTCTTCTCCGTATATCAATCTAGTTTAAGTCTTTCATCAATGATAAAGTTAATTTTGCTACTTTTGATTTTGTAACAACCTTTGTTGATCTATCTAAAACTGGGTCTAGACAAAAATTAAAATCTCCACCTATTAATATTTTGTCATGTGCGTTAGCCAAATTCAAAAAGGCCTACTGTATGAATTTTACATCATTTTCATTTGGTGCATAAATGTTCATAAGGGTCCATAGTTCTGAAAAAATTTGACAATGTATAATTAGATATCTCCCCGCCAAATCAATTAATACGTTTTGTATTTTAATTGGTAAATTTTTATTAACCAAAATCGCAACTCTTCTCGCCTTTGAGTTAAATGAAGCTGCAATAACATTTCCAACCCAATCTCTTTTTAATTTCTGATGTTCTATCTCTGTTAAATGTGTTTCTTGTAAAAAAAAAGCTATATCTATTTTCATTTTCTTAATGTATGTTAAGATTCTTTTTCTTTTCACCGGTCCATTAAGCCCATTAACATTAAAACTTTAAAAATTCAGGGCATTAGTCCGATCTGTGATAAATGCAAGAGGGGCGTGGCCTCTCTCATCCATATGTACTGGTTCTGTCCTAGCTTGGAGAAATTCTGGAAAGATGTCTTCACTACATTATCGGGTATTCTGAATCACCACCTAGAACCTAACCCCTTAATTGCTCTGTTCGGTTTTTGGGGCGAGACAGATTTATGTCTGGGTCCGACCAAATGCCGAATACTATCCTTTGCCTCTCTCCTGGCGAGACGCTTGATCCTCCTTAGATGGAGAGATGTCGCCCCGCCCACTCATGCGCAATGGCTTAACGACATTATGGCCTGCTTGGACCTCGAAAAAATTCATTATTCAGATCTAAAGTTCCATAAGATCTGGGGACCTTTTATCGAGTACTTTCATAACCTTCCTCTTGACTAGGGTTTTTTTTTCTTCTTTTCGGTCCCTTGCTTTCAGCTCCCTTTTTTTTCTGGTAGAAGGCATTATTATCCTCTGTTGCTAAGTGTATTCACAGTCTGGGAGTTTGACTGTCCGGACTTATACTCTCTATATTGTGAGGTGGTTGGTCTGCAGTTGTTGTTGTTTTTTTTCTTGTGTTGTGGGGCTTGGGGAGGACACAAAGCTCACTTGTCTTTAATTTAGGTGCTTTTTTGTTAAATTCTCTTCCTTTGTAGCATATTGTTATTGTATGCTTAATCTTGCTCTGTATTAATGCTCCCCACTGGGATTTGGGGTTTTTAATTTTGTAAAATGTTTTGAAAAACTAATAAAAAATTTAAAAATTCAGTAAATTAGTCATTATTTTTAATTATGTTGCTCCAATCTATAATAATACCTAATCTTTCAACTTTCATGGTACCTTGGGGAATCTTTTTAAAATTCTCTATGTTGCTATGTGTGTCCCCACCGATCATCCAGGCAGAAAGATAGAAGAAAAACAGATTATAAAGAAAAAAACAAAATACCCCCCTACTAATGTTGTGAAAAAAAAGAACACATTATCCCCCTCTGTTGTACGGGTCATGGCAATCGCCATGATTACACACGTGAATCCCGCAGTAACCGATCCAAAGCTCCCCAGCCCCCCCGCAACATGAAAAAGTGTATATATGAGAAGATAAAAAAATTACTACTCTCAATTAATATTTCTCAGATTTTGCCTTTCTCCCCTGTATCATCCTTAAATGTCCATCAATTCCATTCACTGTCATCTTTAATCCATTACGCTTTCAAGTCTTTATGTGTAGTTAGCGAATATCTGGGAGTTTTTGTGCGAACTCTTCCGCTTCTCGATAATCGGTAAAATATTGTTTGCACTGTTGTAACTATGTGGTTTTGTGCAGGTCTTGTAGCTTTAGTTTTTGGTCTTGTTTTTGTCTGGTGGGTTTGGAGCTCCTTTCCGGGGGAATGCGCTAAGACGGTAGCGTGATATTAATACGCAGCAGCCTCTCTGGACTCTGGATTGGGGATTGCCAAACGTTATGTGGATTTTCTGGTGTACTCTGTTTTGTCGTGTGCTTTTGTGATATCATTCTGGGGGAACGTTGTCTCATTTTTTAACTGCATTGCATTTGTGGTTTCTAAAATGACAATAAACTGAATCTGAACTGAACTGAGGTGAGACCCTCCTGTCCCTGCCGGGACAAACATCTTGTCCACCCCCTCTCACACTATCTTCATCTTTTCAATAAAATCCCCCCACTTCTTCTGCCCGGATCCCTCCCTCACACCCCGGGGAGCCAGAATCTCCGATGGGCCGAGCGGTCTCCTCCTACCTCTCAGCGATACATCAGACTCCGGCCACAAACGCACCCAACTTCGCAGGGAAATGGAAATGAATCAAAAAGCGGGCTTTTACTTTGAGAATTTCTTCCGCTCTGATGGGGAGTTCGACATCAGAGTGGGAGATGCTCTCAGCGGGGGTAACACCCTCTCGGCTTGTAACCAGTGATTGATATCGCCTCAGACGGAATAGCGCTGCTCCTGACTCCTCGGTTGTCAGCGGTGGAAGAGGGCGTGGTCACGTGATCAGTAGCCGTTAAACCGACCGAGCTCGAGCTCACCAGCGCGCGAGTGACGTAAGACACCGCGCACGTGAGGGCGGATGCCGGGTGGGGAGCCCATGTGTGACGTCAGGCGCGTGGGGGCGCCTGTGTGACGTCACCTGAGGGAAGAGCGCTTCTGTTTGAAGACACCTTAATGGACGTTTCTTATGATTTCGGCGGGACAACAACATTAATGACGGGTTTCACCACTGAATGGGGTGGAAAGTCCCCGGTTATGTGTCCGGCTGTGCCGTGTTGTTGGTGGAGTGGGCAGCGTGGTGTTTGTCTCGATTCGGGTCACAACACCAGAATGGCCAGCGGGGTCCCCACACAGTGTATTAGTCAACAGAAAACCTCTCGTCCCTGCAGTCTTTGTCTCCTGGTAAACTCAACACCATAGATACCCCTTCCTCTCAGAGTCAGGGGATCATTCAGACAGCTGATCGCTGAGAGGAATTATATTTATTGGTCATTAAAGTTCGCCCAGATTCGTTTGGACGGATTTGATGTGGAGTTCGGGGTGTCACAGTGAAAGGGCCGGACGGCCGAACTCTCTCCGTTGTCCAAACATCCTTCCAGGTGAGGCGACCTGTGAATCTTCCAGGGTCGCCCATTCTTCCGCTGCTCCCGATGCGGCCGCCTCGGCACTGGTGACACCGGCTCCCCCCGCAGTTGTGCGGGGTAGGGTTGGGTTTTTTTTGGGTGGGGTCGATGTTGTGCGGGGGTGGGGTGGGTTTGATGTCTCTCTCTGATCGACTTTCATGCTCTTTCTTTGTTTCGTGGCTCTCTGGAGAAGAAAAAAAAAACTCAGAGTTGTTTATAAATACCTGCTTTGATAATAAATTAACCTTTCAACTATCCGCGGGACTTCCCGGTGTAAAACATTCCTGACGTGTCAACCCATCGCCTGCTCTTGTGCCAAGATGAGGCCACCCTCAGGGTCCAGGATCGGCTCCTTACATTCCGTCTGGGTACCCTCCAACCTGATGGCATGAATATCGATTTCTCCTTCCGGTGAACAAATCTCCCCTCTGTTCCTCTCTGACCTTTCAAGTCCTCTCACCTGCTTATCACTTCTCTCTGGGTCCACTGCTCCATCCCTTTCTCCTATTCCCCACTCTCCTCTCCTATTAGATTCTATTTTCTTCTGCTGTTGAGCCTCCCACCTACCTGGCTTCACCTATCACCTTCCAGCGAGGCATTTCCTCGCCTGCCCCGAGTTTATTCAGATATTTCCCCCATTCCACCTCAGTCCTGAAGGAGGGTTCAACTGAAATCGTCGACTGTTGACTCTTTTCGGTAGATGCTGCCCGGCCTGCCGAGTTGCGCCAGCATCTTGTGTGTGTTGCTCTGGATTTCGTGGCCTAAGTTAGAAGGCCTAAAGTTATACAGCTCTCGTTACAAGTTCAACTCTTTGAGTGATTACGCAGAAAGTCTGAAGTTAATAACTTTTGTGGCATTTCTGTTTCAGATAACTGAAAATTGCTAGGTTTTCTAAAATTGACTCCTTCCACCTTAGGCCACGAACTTATCGATCACCCCTCGTATGTCACACCAAATTTGTGTACCTGCTCATTTCATGTACTGGACAACTTCCTTGCCCCATTCATGTAATGAGCAGGTACACATATTGCGTGTGACTTATATTTATATGAATAGAGCTTCTTATAATGTCAGGCACCAAACCAAGATGAAAGAAATATATGAATCCTAGAGTTCCATAGAAATACAGTGACAGTTAAGACATTAACAAGATTACAGCCTATCCCTACATTTCAGTGTATAACTGGTACAATAAAACATATTATACTTAATTTAATAATGAGACAATTTATTGCACGGTTGCACTCACTAATTATCATAAAATATAATTATCAAGCAAGTAATGTTATTTGCTTAGAAGCCACAGGGTCTCCGGGTCTTGTGGCCGTCCCTCCATTCGCCCTTGAGCCCAAGTAGTCACACCTGTGGATCACTGTGGCTTGTTGGGGCTCAAGGAGGCGCACCTGATGCCCATCGGCTGGCGGTGTATATAGGGGGCTCTGGGACTGAGTGGAGTTGGGGGGTCATCCTGCCTATCCTGTTCCTCCGGTTGTCCTGCTTGGAGTTCCCCTCGTTAAAGATGAGTTCTTCGAGTAAGTCTGGCATTCACCCTGGACCTAGTTTCCTTCCTATCCCTTGCCTCCGTTGGGCAAGTCTGGCCAGACTGCCATTGCCCGGCAGGGGACTCCACCCCTTTCTATCCCTCGCTGGCGATGGGTCGTGCCCCGCAACCTACCCAGGTGCCCCGTGACCTGCCCAGTCCCCCGTGTTCCTGCCTGGGAGGTCCGGGCCCTGCCTAGGAGTCATGTGGCCCGCCCAGTGAACTCCTAGACCCTGCCTGAACTCCAAGATCCTGGCTTGCCTGAACTCCGGGATCCTCCTTGCCTGCCTGAACTCCGGGATCCTCCTGCCTGCCTGAATTCTAAGACTCTCTTGGAACCCCAGTATCACCTTGAACACCATGGTATCCACGTCTTGTCTCTCATTTAGTTGTTCCCGTCCTGCCCCTAGTACTTCAGTGCCTGCGTCCTGCACTTGGGTCCAGCCTCCTGCCCCCTTATGACAGAACGACCTCCCCCAGCATGGACCCAGCCACGCAGGCACTGTAGTCACGTCCCATCACCCTAGGGTCCCCTATTGTCTGAACATTTTTCCCCCACCACCCACCCATATATTCTCTAGCTCTACAGACCCTCCTCGGTCGCCTGGAGGCTCCCACTGATGGGGGGGGGTACTGTTATGGTCCGGTCCGGAGCCCACATTCCGGGTCTTGATCCGGTCTGTGGACTCCGGACTCCGGGTCTTGTGGCCGTCCCTCCATTCGCCCTTGAGCCCAAGTAGTCACACCTGTGGATCACTGTGGCTTGTTGGGGCTCAAGGAGGCGTACCTGATGCCCATCGGCTGGCGGTGTATATAGGGGGCTCTGGGACTGAGTGGAGTTGGGGGGTTGTCCTGCCTACCCTGTTCCTCCGGTTGTCCTGCTTGGAGTTCCCCTCGTTAAAGACGAGTTCTTCGAGTAAGTCTGGCATTCACCCTGGACCTAGTTCCCTTCCTATCCCTTGCCTCCGTCGGACAAGCCTGGCCAGACTGCCGTTGCCTGGTGGGGGACTCAGCCCCTTTCCATCCCTTGCTGCTGATGGGTTGTGCCCCGCTACCTACCCAGGTGTCCCGCGACCTGCTCAGGCCCCCGTGTTCCTACCCGGGAGGTCCGGGCCCTGCCTAGGAGTTATGCGGCCTGCCCAGAGGTCTCTGCCCCTACCTGTCTCTCATTGTCGACGGGTTGTGCCCCGCAACCTACCCAGGTGTCTCGTGACCTGCCCAGGCCACTGTCCGGACCCTGCCCAGGAGTTATGTGGCCCGTCCAGTGAACTCCTAGACCCTGCCTTGCCTGAACTCCGGGATCCTCCTGCCTGCCTGAACGCTAAGACTCTCTCGGAACCCCAGCATCACCTTGAACGTCACGTCCCTCACTCACACCATGGTCTCCACGTCTTGTCTCTCGTTTAGTTGTTTCCGTCCTGCACTTGGGTCCAGCCTCCTGTCCCCTTCTGACAACAGCAGGGCCCACAGCACTTAGCAGTGTTCCTAAGCAGGTACAGTATAAAAATAACAGAAAGAAAGCAGATAAGCGTTTTACACTTTTAGCCACCCAAGCTGGAACCAAGTAATCAAGTATGAAAAAAGAACGTCTAATGAACTATTGTTAAAGCCACGAATATTGCTGAATATTAGTATCAAAAGTGGTAGGTTGGCAACTTTGCCTCGTACCGTTTGTCCGCAGAAATGGTTGGACAGGAATTGTACCTGTGTGTCAATACTCACAATATCCTCACACGTCGGGTATTACATGGTTAGACCAATACAGATCCTGTTTAGTCTTTAAATATATAAAATATTAAAGAAGCTTGAATCTTTACATAAATTATTATCATATCTATACGAATAAAAATATCGTATTTTGGAAGTGACAAATGTTAACGGGGAGGACAGCAACCATTTGGGAGGTTTGGATATGCGTTTCGTGTCGTTCATTGCCTCACTAAATTACTCTTTTTCCTATCGACACAAAGAAGAGCCTCTTTCCAATCAACTACAGTTGGTGGAGCGAGGCCAAGGGGTTGATCAGCTATTAATGATAGTTGAAATGACGTCAAACTAGCTTATAGCCTAGAAATGATTTTTTTCCCCATTTGTGTCGATACTCACAATATCCTGTATTTGCACCAGTGGAAATAGACCTGGGGATTCAGAGTTCCAAATGTGTTTGGAAATCCCTCTTCACTGTCACCTGTCTGTCCGACAGTGGAAATCAAACAGAAACTCAAACTGCTGGAGATCTGCACTAAAAATGGAAAATTCTGAATCCATTCTGACAAAAGATTGTGAACCTGAATCGTTAAATTTGTTGGTCTCCCCACATCTGTTGAGCAATTCTGGTGATTCCAGTTTCTTTTTATTACGTTCACTCTGGAATGGTTTAAATTTCCTGATTGTCTGTTATACTTGGGAATGTGTTCAGTGCAGTTGTTGCTAACAGGGCTCACATGAATAATCTCAGGAATGATCGGCTTTATGTATGAGGAGCATTTGATGGTTATGGGGTTGTGCTCAATGGAGTTCAGACGGGGGTGAAAGGGGAGGGGTTGGTTAAGTAAACCTACCGAATGCTGAAAAGCCTAGATACAGTGGACATGGAGAGGATGTTTCCATTAGACGGAGAGTCTGGGATCTGAGAGCACAGTCAGAATAAAGATGCTTCCCTTTAAAACTGAGATGAGAAAAATTTCTTTAACCTAAAGATGGCTGATCTGTGGAAATTGTTGCCACAGAGGTTGGTTGAGGCTACCAATTGGGTATATTCAGAGATTAATATATTCACGATTGCTGAGTAGGTTCAGGGTTACAGGAGGAAGGCAGGAATATGGTGTTGGAATAAATCTCAGCCATGGTTGAGTGGTGGGGCAGACTCGATGGATCGAATCACCGAATTCTGTTCCTGTGTCTTATATCTGACCATGACTGAACGATGACTCCTTCCTATCCCATATCAGGTTTTGTGACGTGTCTGGGACAATTACAGATTTGTTCACTGAGATCATTATATTTGTCTTCAATGTTTACATTTCAGTCAGCAGAAGTGTTTTGTTCTCCTTTGTATTGTTAGCGTGCTTCATTATTTTTCTCTGTGTGTCTGTGTCTGCGTCTCTTTGTGTGTGTCTGTCTGACGGTGTGTGTGTGTGTGTGTGTGTCTTGTGTCTGTGTGTGCATGTTTGTGTGTGTGCACGCGTGCTTGTGTGTGTGTACATGTGGGTGGGTCTGTGTGTGTATATGTGTTTGTTTTTGTGTGTGTGCGTGTGTGTGTCTGTGTAAATGTTTGTGTGTGTGTGCGCGCGCGTGTGTGGGGGGAGTGTGTCTGTGTCTCTGTGTGTGCGTGTGTGTGTATGTACGTGTGAGTGTGTGTCTGTGCACGCATGCATGTGTGTGAGCATGTGTGTCTTTGTGTGTGTTTGTGCATGAGTGTGTGAGTGTGTGCATGTATGTGTGTGCATGTGGGTCTGCATGTGTGTGCATCTGTGTGTGTGCAGGTGTGCATCTGTGTTTGAGAGCATATGTGTTCACGTATCTGTGCTCAAGCGTGCGTGTTTGCATCTCTGTGTGTGTGAGGGTAAATGTGTCTGCGTCTCCGTGTGTGTGTCTGTGCACATGTCTGCGTCTGTGTGTATGTGGGTCTATATTTGTGTGTATGTCCGTGTGTGTGTGTGTGCGTGTGTGTCTGTGTGTGTGTCTGTGTTTCTGTGTTTGTGTGTGTGTGTGTGTGTGTGTGTGTGTGTCTGTGTGTGCGCGTGTGTGTCTGTGTGCGTGTGTGTCTGTGTGTCCATGTGTGTCTGTGTGTGTGTGCGTGTGTGTCTGTGTGTGTGTCTGTGTTTCTGTGTTTGTGTGTGTGTGTGTGTGTGTGTCTGTGTGTGTGTGTGTGTGTGAGTGTGTCTGTGTGTACATGTGTGTCTGTGTTTCTGTGTGTGTGTGTGTGTGTGTGTGAGTCTGTGCGTGTGTGTGTGTGTGTGTGTGTGAGTCTGTGTGTGTGTGAGTCTGTGCGTGTGTGTGTGTGTGTGTGTGTGTGTGAGTCTGTGTGTGTGAGTCTGTGCGTGTGTGTGCATCCCTCCTGGCAATTCCCCTCAGGAACTGGGCCTCAATCACCTCGTTTAGTTCCCAATCATACCCAGGTTCCACTAAATACCAGTACCAGCTTTCCATCAGCAAATGCAGTATAAAAACCCTGTGACCACAACAAGGAGCTGCCAGCTCGTTGGTCGACTCGTGTTTGAGTAACCTCGTTCCATGGTTCTTAGGACTATCAGTTCCAAGTCTAGCATCGCTCCTGAATTCTCTACTAAAACCAAGACTCCGGGTAAGGACTCCCTTGCCACCAATTCCGCGCTCGCTACGACCGTAACGCCTCCCGACTGGGCCTTCGCGCCTGTGTTCAGCACTTGGGTTCCTTCCACCGCCACGTCCTTTGCAACTGAACGAACTGGCCACGATGAACCCAGCGGACATGAATCCCGTACAACAGGCTCTGGCCAGCCAGGGTTACCTATTGGGCGCCCACGACCACCTACTTCAGGAGATCACGGAAAACCTTCGGACACGAACCACGAATGTGCAGAAGGTCAGTGAACAAGCGGACCGGGTCTCCGCTTCTTTTTCTCCGTCCCCTCCAAGAACCCGGGCTACCCAAACCGCAGTGCTCGGGATGGCTTCGCCCCCGGAATCAGCAATACCATCCCCTCGAGAGCCGTATGTACCCGAGGGTGAACCCTACGCCGGGGACCTAGGTAGGTGCCGGGCCTTCCTGTTACAATGCTCCCTAGTCTGTGAGCTGCAGCCACGTACCTACACTCCCGATAAATCAAAGACTGCGTACATCGAGGGGATGCCTTGGCCTGGTAAACCGCGATATGGGAAAACCGATCAGAGGTTTGTTCCTCCTTCCCCTCTGTCGCTGAAATGAGGAAAGTCTTTGAACAGCCCATTCACGGTAAGGAGGCTGCTTACTCCTCGTCAGGCTTCGCGAAGTGTGACCAGGTATTCCATTGAGTTCCGGACCTTAGCCGCAGACTCCGGGAGGAATGACTAGGCCCTGCGGGAGGTGTTTCGACAGGCCCTCTCGGACCAGATAAAGTATGAGTTGGCCGCGGGGGACGACACGGACTGTCTGATCTCGGTCGCCATTCGATTAGATTACGTACTTCAGGAGCGTCAGAGAGAGAGGACCAGTCGCCCCGCTCCTCGGGGAAACCCACAGTCCACCTTACCAGTCTCAGACAGCCCCCCTTACCCAGCCGCTCCCAGTGTGGCTCCTGCCACGACAGTCCCCACCCCCCGGGGGAGGAACCGATGCAGCTGGGACGGAACCGTCTCTCCCCGGCCGCACTAATTCGGAGGTGGAGAGCTGGGGATTGTTCCTATTGTGGCCAGCCAGGACATTTCCGGGATACTTGCCCTCAGCGGCCAAAAGGGAGGGCTCACCAGTGAGAAAGAGAGCTCTGGTGAGCCGAATGATACTCCCTTCAGTACCCCAGACTCGGATGCAGATCCCGGCAATCGTGAATTACCAACAACAGTCCCTGTCCCTACAACCCACACAAAATGCCGGTGGAACATAGCAGGCCAGGCAGCATCTATAGGGAGAAGCGCTGTCGACGTTTGGGCCGAGACCCTTCATCAGGACCCCTTCCAAAACAGGCGGGGTCGTGGTAGCTTCTCTGGGAGACGAGGCCGACCGCAGACAGTTGGCATGACAAGACGGGCTCCATTCGCCTATCCTCCCGGTAGACCAGTCGATATGTTTTGGAAGGGGTCCTGACGAAGGGTCTCGGCCCGAAACGTCGACAGCGCTTCTCCCTATAGATGCTGCCTGGCCTGCTGTGTTCCACCAGCATTTTGTGTGTGTTGTTTGAATTTCCAGCATCTGCAGATTTCCTCGTGTTTGCTTTTTAAAGTCCCTGTCTCTATCCGCTTTAGTGGATTCCGGTGCTGAGGGCAACCTGCTGGATGAAGAGATAGCCACCCAGGCCGGAATACCTCGCGAGCCACTAACCACCCCCCTGAAGGCCCGGGCCCTGGACGGAAAACTGCTGGCTCGGGTGACCCACTGTCGCCACCCCTGACCTTGATCCTATC
Organism: Hemitrygon akajei; assembly: GCF_048418815.1. Taxonomy (NCBI): domain Eukaryota; kingdom Metazoa; phylum Chordata; class Chondrichthyes; order Myliobatiformes; family Dasyatidae; genus Hemitrygon; species Hemitrygon akajei. The sequence goes on along the minus strand of NC_133141.1, from coordinate 71,794,641 downwards.
CGGCAACCATGGAGGAGGTACGATTCAGTCTCATTCATTCACCTCAAGCCCCGGTAGTTCTAGGGTATCCATGACTGACCCAACATAATCCCCTTATCGACTGGTCTACTGGGAGGATAGGCGAATGGAGCCCGTCTTGACATGCCAACTGTCTGCGGTCGGCCCCGTCTCCCAGAGAAGCTACCACGACCCCGCCTGTTTTGGAACCCATCGACTTGTCCCGCGTCCCTACAGAGTACCATGACTTGGGACCGGTATTCAGTAAACAACGTGCCCTTTCCCTGCCTCCGCACTGCCCCTATGATTGTGCCATTGACCTTCTCCCCGGGGCCCCGCTACCCACCAGTTGCCTTTTTAACCTATCCCGACCGGAGAGAGAGGCCATAGAGAAGTACATCAGCGAGTCCCTCGCGACGGGCATTACCAGACCTTTATCTTCCCCGGTAGACAAAGGGTTCCTCTTTGTAGAAAAGAAGGACAGGACACTTCGGCCTTGTATCGACTACCGAGGCCTAAATAATATAACAGTTAAGAGCAAGTAGCCTCTGCCCCTCATTAGTTCGGCATTTGAACCCCTGCGTGGAGCCATCAAAGCTGGACCTTCGCAACGCCTACTATTTAGTCAGGATGAGGAGGGGGACGGATGGAAGACGGCCTTCAATACACCTCTGGGCCACTGTGAATATTTGGTCATGCCGTTTGGCCTCACCGATGCTCCCGCCGTTTGGCCTCACCGATGCTCCCGCCGTTTTCCATCCCTGATCAATGACTACTGAGGGACTTTATCAATCGGTTCGTATTTGTTTACCTTGACGATATCCTGATATTTTGTAGCAGCCCCCATGAACACGTACACCATGTCCGTCAAGTCCTCCAGAGAGGACAAACCAGTTATTTGCAAAGGCGGAACAATGCGAGTTCCAGGACCCTTCGGTCAGCTTCCTAGGCTATATCATTGCTAGCGGGCAGGTAAAAGCAGACCTTGAGAAGTTCCGGGCAGTGGAGGAATGGCCTAGACCCACGACCCGCAAACAACTTCAGCAATTCCTCGGGTTTGCAAACTTCTACCGCAGATTCATCAGAGACTACAGTCGAGTGGCGGTCCCCCTTACCCGGCTTACCTCGTCTACCACCCCGTTTTGTTGGGACTCCGAAGCGGACTCAGCATTCACCGACCTGAAGAGGCGTTTCACCACCACTCCCATCCTGACCCATCCCGTCAATTCATCGTTGAGGTGGACGCCTCCGACCCCGGTGTTGGAGCCGTCCCCTCCCAACGGGCAAGTTCGGATGAGAAGCTTCACCCCCGCGCCTTCCACTCTCACTGACTGACCCCGCCGAGCGGAATTACAACGTGGGGAATCGGGAACTGCTGGCGCTCAAACGAGAACTGGAACAATGGAGGCACAGGTTGGAGGGGGCAGAACACCCGTTTGTGGTATGGACATATCATAAGAACCTGGGGTATATTCAGACCGCCAAACCATTGAACTCCCGCCAGGCCCGTTGGGCATTGTTTATTGGACGGTTCAAGTTTACCCTCACGTACCGTCCAGGATCCAAGAACGGGAAGCCGGACGCGCTATCCCGCCAGCATGACTCCAAGGAGGACACTTCCAGTCCCGAGACGATCCTCCCACCATCCTGCGTGGTGGCCGCCTTCTCTTGGGATATCGAGGCTGAAGTAAAGGAAGCCCAGCGGGACGACCCCGACCCTGGCAATGGACCCAGTGATCGCCTGTACTTGCCCGTCTCTGTCAGGTCTTAGGTTCTCCAATGGGGGCACACATCCCGGATCGCCTGCCACCCCGGGAGTGATCGGACCCTGGCTCTACTGAGGAAGCACTTTTGGTGGCCGTCCATGGAGGGGTCACCCGTTCTTATGTCTCGGCTTGTTCTATCTGTGCCCGGGGAAAAGCCTCTCATCGACCACCCACGGGTCTACTTTGTCCTCTACCTGTCCCTGGTCACACATCGCCCTAGATTTCGTCACCGGCCTACCCCCCTCCTGCGGAAACACCACAGTCCTCACCGCGGTAGACCGATTCTCCAAGGCGGTGCACTTTGTGGCCCTCCCGAAACTCCCTTCCTCTCAGGAAACCGCAGATCTTCTCGTCCGCCATGTCTTCCGCCTCCACGGAATCGCCGCGGACATCGTCTCCGATCGAGGTCCCCAGTCGTCTCGCAAGTATGGAAGGGCTTCTGTAAAGCCTTGGGTGCAACGGTCAGCCTGTCATCCGGCTTCCACCCCCAGACGAACGGGCAGACGGAATGGGTCAACCAAGACCTGGAGGCGACGCTACGTTGTGTAACGGCAAACAACCCGTCTACCTGGAGCGACCACCTCCCGTGGGTTGAGTACGCCCACAACTCCCTGGTGAGCTCTGCCATTGGGAGGTCCCCGTTCGAGTTCTCCCTCGGGTACCAACCCCCGCTGTTCCCCGCTCAGGAAGGGGAGATTGCGGTACCGTCGGTTCGGGACCATATTGATCGGTGCCTTAAGATTTGGGAGGAAACACGCACAGCCCTACTCAGATCAACAAATCGAAATAAGAAGACAGCCGACCGACACCGGAGTACCAACCTGGGCAGATGGAGTGGCTTTCCTCCAGGGACATCCCGCTCAATAACGAACATAGGAAACTCGCCCCTCGCTTCCTGGGACCATTCAAGGTTGCAGGGTTTATCAATCCCACAGCGGTCCGCCTAAAGCTGCCCTGGTCCATGCGCATCCACCCAACTTTTCATGTGTCTCAGTTAAAGCCAGTTTCCATCAGCCCCTTGTGTCCCCCGGCTGAGACTCCCCCCACCTGCCCGTATCATCGACAACCACCCAGCATACACCGTCCGAACACTACTGAATGTGCACCATCGGGCAAGGGGTTTCCAATACCTGGTAGACTGGGAAGGTTACGGTCCAGAAGAGCGTTCCTGGGTCCCCCGTTCCTTCATCCTAGACCCTTCCCTCATCCAGGATTTTCATCGGGAACATCCAGATAGGCCTGGAGGATCGCCGAGAGGCTCCCGTTGAGGGAGGGGTACTGTCACGGTCCCTTCTGGCAATATCCTACCTGGCTATTCACCTCAGGAACTGGGCCTCAATCCCCTCGTTTAGTTCCCAATCATCCCCAGGTTCAACTAAATACCAACACCAGCTTTCCATCAGCAAATGCAGTATAAAAACCCCGTGACCACAACAAGGAGCTATCAGCTCGTTGGTCGACTGGTGTATGAGTAACCTCGTTCCATGGTTCTCAGGACTATCAGTTCTAAATCTAGCATCGTTCCTGAATTCTCTACTAAAACCAAGACTCCGGGTAAGGACTCCCTTGCCACCAATTCCGCGCTCGCTACGACCGTAACGCCTCCCGACTCGGCCTCTGCGCCCGTGTTCAGCACTTGGGTTCGTTCCACCGCCACGTCCTTGTAACACCGAATCTACATATATTACAACCACGGATTCGGCAGTGCAGTAGATACGGCAATGGCGCTGGTGAATTTGCACGTGTCCGTTAATTATTATTTAATCGTGATAGGGTTTAACTCCATACTTGTCGTCTTAGTGCTTGTCAAGACTTGGAGAAAGCAGAGCAACGTTTCGCTTTTGTTTGCATCGGCCTTCCCTGAGAAATTGGGCTGACTCTGAAGACTAGTGGTATTCCTTTAATAATTAGTTCTTTTCAGTGTAGGCTTCGTTTTCCTTTTGAGGATAAGTGCCTGGAGGGAGATCAGGGGGGAGGGATGAATGGACAAGAGAGTCACGTAGGGAGCGATCCCTGCGCAAAGTGGGGGGGGGGGGGGAAAGGAGAGGGAAAGTTGTGATTGGTGGTGGGATCCCATTGGAGATGGCAGAAGTTCCGGAGAATTATGTGCTGGATGCAGAGGCTGGTGGGGTGGTAGGTGAGGACAAGATGAACCCTTTCCCTGGTAAGATGGCAGGAGGATGGGGTAAGAGCAGACATGTGTGAAATGGAAGTGATGTGGTTGAGGGCAGCGTTGGTGGTGGAGGAAGGGAAGCCAGTGGCGGCGCTGAGGTGGTGCTTGCTGGCGCTACGGCACCACCAAGAAATTAACTGAAATTCGACATACAAATTGCAGCTGCTTTCTCTGTATAGTTTTGAATCCAGCTTGTTTCTCCAGTTGATCTAGTGAAGCAGTGTTCCCAGTTACCATAGCACCCACGCAGCAATAAAGTTATAAACTCTGTGCGGGTCTGAGGTCAGATCCACTCCACACTTCTGCTTATTCGCCCGTTGCCGTCCTCACTCGGATCAGTTAAGCTGAGCTAAGATCACTTCCGCTGGTGATGCCACTCACGCGAGAGGTGTACATTGTGCAGGATCCATGGTCTCGCGAGACTAACGGATGCCCCCCCCTCCCTCTCGCTCACAGTGCTTTTACAAACGAGCGTGGGCCTGGCACGTGCATTGCTTTGGCCGGCGTGTAAAATGGATCGATTTTCACTGGGAAAGCGACCTCATCCGGAGGGAATCAGTGGCGTCTCAGCCTGAGCCTGTGTAATTGAAAGCGACGTGCAGAAAGAAGTAAGTGGGGGTGAGGACGACAGCGGAGTGCGAGGGCAAAGTAGAGGATCGAGAAGTGGAGCGGGAAGAGAACGTGGATGAAGCCGCTCTCAGTGCTGGTGGGGATACTGTTAGTGATGTTAGCCGGCAGCCAGCAACAACAGCTTTCAAACCCCGCCGTGCAAGTGCTATGGAGGCGTGGGCCAAATTCAGATTGAGAAAACAAGACGGTTCAGGATCGGGAAATATGCTTGATAAAGGACATGCAAAGATTGTCCAAGAAAATCGTGAGTATAAGATTACACTTACTGCTATTAAGCCTACTGGTTTTGCTTGGGCTTCCAAGCGGTGATTCTGTTGATTTTTGTTTTAAATTCAGTAGCCGAATTAATTGAGGTATTGCATAGTCAGAGTACGATTTGTCCAACTCCTGGTAAAGCCTTGCATCTGTCGTTTGCCTTATTTGACTTTAATAACGGTGCATCTTTTGGCATTGTCTGTCTGTATAATGCGGATAGCGGTGGACAGTGTGGGTTAGTGTGGTGCTTTTCAGTTGACGCGGACTGCGGGATTTGGTGCGTGATTCGTGTTGTGCGCTGTGGGTCGGATGCTCTGTCGGTTTGCTTGTTTATGCTCTGTGTTGTCTCCGATGCTGTTGACACTGTCACAGTTCACTTCTATATTAGATCTTTCAATTGCTGTTGCTTGTGAATCAACAGAGGCACATAATGCTTGAAACTGACTTTTGAAAGCCACGCGTCTGGCCTTGCGAATACATATTACCATACAGTACATCCCTCAGCACCATCCCTGAATAATTCAGCCCCACTGTAGCACCAGCAAGAAAAAAGCCAGTGAGGGAAGCCGCTTTTTTGTTTGAAAAAGGACATCACCTTCATTCTAGAATGAAAAGCCTCGTCCAGAGAGCAGATGTGATGCACACTCAGGCTGGAGGAACAACACCTTGTGTTCCGTCTGGGTAACCTTCAACCTGATGGCATGAACATTGATTTCTCAAACTTCAGGTAATGCCCCTTAGGCCAGGGGTGTCAAACTCACTTTAGGTCACGGGCCGGATTGAGCAAAATGCAGCTTCATGCGGGCCGGATCAGTCGGACGCGTGCGAACGCAGCTTTCATTGCCTCCGTTTTTTCAGCCTGCTCTCATGTGTCTCAGTCTCTGCTATAACTACAAAGTGTTTCACTTTACAAATTCCGTTTCTTATGAAGAAGACTGCCGAATAAACACTAAAAACCCTGAAAACCTGGTACCTGAATAAACTCAGCATTAGCCATATCATACGCCATAGGCGCTTCGATTACTGGGGCCAGCTTTAATAGTAATTAGATATAATCTCGCGGGCCAAAGATAATTCCATTGAGTTTGACATATATGACCTAGGGTCTGAAATGTAAACTAATAAATCATCCGCATATAACGAAACCTTATATAATTTATCCCCTCTCTTAATACCCTGCACAGAATTAGAATCCCAAAGAGTGATAGCAAGTGGTTCTAAAGCCAAATTAAATAATAAAGGACTGAGAGGACAACCCTGACGGGTTCCTCTGTATAATCTAAAATAAGGAGACTTTTTTTTCTAATCTTTTTCTTAATTTTTAAGAAAAACATAAGTAAAATATAAGTACAAAACATTTGAGAGTACACAATTAATAGATTAATTAACAATCAGATATGTATTAATTAATATATAAAGTCTCCCAAACTCATAGTATTAATGTAAAGGAATTAAGAAAAAAAGAAAAAGGAGAAAAAGAAAACCCCCCCAAAAAAAACTAAAAGAATTAAAAAAAACAACTAATAAAAAAAAAACTAACCAACATGGGCAATTGCATAATGTTAAATACATACAGTAGTGCCGATGACTCCGAACCTCCATCCACACAATTCAGGATAGTAACAAGGTTCAGGATCAGACCATTTAATTCATATGAAAATGTTGAATAAATGGTCTCCAAGTTTCCTCAAATTTAACTGAAGAATCAAAAACCACACTTCTAATTTTTTCTAAACTCAAACAGGAAATAGTTTGAGAAAACCACTGAAATACAGTTGGAGGGTTAATTTCTTTCCAATTCAGTAAAATAGATCTTCTAGCCATTAATGTAACAAATGCAATGATTCGTTGGGATGAAGCGGATAAACGCTTATTATCTATCATTGGTAGACCAAAAATTGCGGTAAAAGGATGTGGTTGGAGATTAATATTTAAAACTCTTGAAATAATATTAAAAATCTCTTTCCAATAGTTTTGTAAACAAGGACAAGACCAAAATATATGGGTCAATGAAGCAACATCAGAATGACATCTATCACAGGTTGGATTAACATAAGAATAAAATCGAGCAAGTTTATCTTTAGACACGTGAGCTCTATGTACAACCTTAAATTGTATTAGAGCATGTTTAGCACAGATAGAGGATGAGTTTACCAATGATAAAAAATTTTCCCATTGCTCAGTAGATATAGGGCAATGCAATTCTTCCTGCCATTCCTTCTTAATTTTTTCTGATATATCTGGCTGTACATTCATAATCATATTATGTGATAGCTACTAAACCCTTTTGACAAGGATTGAGAGCTAAAATTCTTTCTGTAATGTCCAATGGACATTCTTTTGAAAAAGACTTTAATTCATTATATAGAAAATTTCTAACTTGCAAATATCTAAAAAAATGGGTTTTAGATAAATTATATTTATTAGATAACTGTTCAAAGGACATAATGTTATCATCCAAAAACAAATCACGAAAACATGTTATACCTTTTGTTTTCCATAAAAGAAAAGCATGATCTATGGATGATGGTCGGAAGAAGTAGTTAGATATTATAGGACTTAACAGCATAAACTTATTCAAACCAAAAAATTTACGAAATTGAAACCAGATTCGTAATGTATACTTGACTATGGGATTAGTTATCTGTTTATTCATTTTGAGTAACGAAAAAGGAAGTGAAGATCCTAAGATTGAGATCAATGAGAAATCTTGCACAGATTTACATTCCAAATTCACCCATTGTGGGCCAGCAACTGTAGTCGATTCTTGTGTCAAATACCATATATTAACTGCCCAATAGTAAAATCTTAAATTTGGTAGAGCCAAGCCGCCCTCCTTCTTAGGCTTCTGTAAATATTTTTTACCTAGCCTAGGATTTTTGTTCTGCCACAAATACGAAGATATTTTAGAGTCAGCCATATCAAAAAAAGATTTAGGAATAAAAATTGGTAATGCTTGAAACAGATATAGAAATTTAGGTAGTATCATCATCTTAATGGCATTAACTCTGCCTACCAAAGACAAAGATAGTGGAGACCACCTATTAGCAAGTTGCTTAATTTGATCTATTAAAGGTAAAAAATTAGTTTTAAATAAATCTTTGTTTTTAATTTTAATACCTAAATAAGTAAAATAATCTGTAACAATTCTATATGGTACATGATTATAAATTGAAGTATGCATATTTAATGGAAAAGTTCACTCTTATTAAAATTCAATTTATATCCAGAAAAATTACTAAATTGAGCAAGCAAAGAAGAAATAGCAGGAATAGATCTTTCAGGGTCAGATATATATAATAACAAATCATCTGCATATAATGATACCTTGTACATCGTCTCCCCACAGGTAATACCTAAAATATTGGGTGATTCACAAATGGCTATAGCCAAGGGTTCTAAAGCAATGTCAAATAATAAAGGGCTTAAAGGACAACCTTGCCTTGTACCCCGAAATAACTGAAAAAAAGGGGATCTTTGATCATTGGTAAAGACCGAAGCTAAAGGTTTCTGATATATTAATTTAATCCATGATATAAATTTTGAACTAAAATTAAAATGTTGCAATGTATTAAATAAATATGACCATTCGACTCTATCAAATGCTTTTTCGGCATCTAAAGAAATGACACATTCTGGGCTATTAGATGAAGAGGTATAAACAATATTAATTAATTTTCTAATATTAAAGGATGAATAGCGATTTTTAATAAATCCAGTCTGATCCTCAGAAATAATCCGAGGCAATATATTTTCTAATCTAATAGCCAAAATTTTACTAAAAATCTTAAAATCCGTATTCAGCAAAGATATAGGCCGATAGGATGCACATTCAGTAGGGTCTTTATCTTTTTTAAGAATTAAAGAAATAGAAGCTTCATAAAAAGATTGTGGTAGTTTACCTATACTTAATGCATCTTTAAAAATTTTACAAAGCCAAGGAGAAAGTCTGGAAGAAAAGGATTTAAAAAATTCTGCAGAAAAACCATCTGGACCCGAAGCTTTACCCGAGTTCATTGAAAAAATAGCCTTTTCTATTTCAGACTCCGTAATAGGTGTATCCAAAAATACACTATCCTCAACAGTTACTTTTGGAATATTCAATTTCCTTAAGAATTCATTCATTATAGATGAGTCCTTAGTACATTCTGATTGATATAAGGAATTATAAAAATCTTGAAAGGCTTTATTTATCTCTTTATGATCAATCGTCAAAGTACCATCTTGTTTGCGAATCCTAGTAATCTGTTGCTTATCCGAAGCAATTTTCAATTGGTTAGCTAGTAGTTTACCAGACTTATCTCCATATGTATAGAATTGAGCTTTCGATTTAATTAACTGACTTTCAATCGAGGAGGTTAATAAACTATGCTCCATTTGAAGTTCCACTCTTTCTTTATAAAGTTCTTTACTAGGGGTCAATGAGTAGATCTTGTCAATTGCCTTAATTTTATCAACTAATGTTAATATTTTAGAATTAGTTCATTTCCTAACTCCAGCAGAATATGAAATAATCTGTCCACGAATATATGCCTTAAAAGTATCCCACAAAATTCCACTAGAGATCTCTGCTGTAGAATTTATTGAGAAAAACAAATCAATTTGCTGTTTAATAAAGTTGACAAAGTCAGAGTCCTGCAGTAAACCAGGATTAAACCTCCAACCTTTAGTACTAATATATGAATCCGTCACCTCAATAGATAACTTCAAAGGTGCATGATCAGATATAGTAATAGAGTCATATTTACAATCCATAACATCTGTAAGTAAATGCTGATCAATGAAAAAGTAATCAATTCTTGAGTAATTATGATACACATGGGAAAAGTATGAGAACTCTTTGTCATTAGGGTGTAAAAAAAACGCCAAATTTCACAAATAGCTGAATCAATCATAAAAGAATTAATAAGAGAAGCCGATTTATTCGGAAAAGTTTGAGTGGGCTTGGATCTATCCATCAAAGGGTTTAGACAACAATTAAAATCCCCGCCCATTATCAATCTATATTGATTCAGATTGGGAAAGGATGTAAATAAGCATTTAAAAAATTCAGGACAGTCAGTATTTGGAGCATAAACATTAACTAAAACAACTTTTTGATTTAAAAAGTAAACCAGTAATAAGCAAAAATCTACCTTGCGGATCTGAAATTGTTTCATGATGTATAAAAGCAGTTGATGAGTCTATAAAAATAGAAACACCTCTCACTTTGGCTTGCGAATTTGAGTGATACTGTTGGCCCTTCCAAAACCTAAACAACCGCTGACTATCCACCTTCCTTACATGAGTCTCTTGTACAAAAATAACATTAGCATTCATTCTATGGAATACTTTGAATGTTTTTTTCCATTTGATCGGATGATTTAAACCATTAGTATTCCAAGAAACAAAGTTAATAGTCTTATCCATATTGACAATATATATTACAGTTGACACATAAGTTTGAAAGAAAAGTGAACTCATGAACCCGGAAGAAGGAAGTAAGTTCAAGTGGAAACCGGAAGTCACAGCACTGCAGCCACTTTTGTAGTTTCATATAAGCCCATGAAATAAAACTAAGCAAAAAGCAAGCGAAAAAAAGAGAAAAAAGAAAAATCCCCCTCCCACCACCCTCAAAACCCCAGGAAAAAAGCCAAAGAGGCAAGCAAGCGATCTAATACTAAAATTACCCCCTTGTCTCAAGACAGCAACTCAAACGTAACAAAGTTAAAAAAAATACAAACAACCCACATTATAAAAAAGGGTTGATATAACAAAAGTTAAAATATAAAATTAGTGTTATAAATGTATATAAATAAAAGGGTTTAAAAAAAAGAATTAAAACAATAAATGAAAGTTTAAAACTTTCAAACACATCAAAACGGTTATGACGCTGCAAACACTAGAGTCTGTCGGGAAGAAGAAACGCCATTTTATTTTTTTCCCAATCTTAATATTCAAATGTTAAAAGTGTAAAAGAGAGCGTATATCGATTTTAAAAAAAAGAAAAGCAAAAAGGAAGAAAAAACCCTAATAGGTTATTTTCAACGCTAATAGATTAATAATATGAAAAAATATAAAGTCAGAATAAACCCAGCAAAAAAAAAGCTTTAACCGTATGTAAGAAATACATGTAAACCATATCAAAAAAAAAACCAAACGTCAATCTATAACAGATCCAAATCTATAGGCTAGATTACATTGGTCAGCCCGATAGAATGTCATTGTTCCAGGAAACCTTGAGCATCCGTTGGCGATTTAAACAGCCGGAAAGTTCCATCCTGAAGAGTGACTCTCAAGTGTGCTGGAAATAACAACGCTTGCTTGTAGCCTTTCTGGTGAAAATTCGACATAACCGATCTAAAAGCCAGCCTAGCCCGTAAAACCTCCGGGCTATAATCCTCCAAAATGCGAAATTTGAAATTTTGATGGGTTATCATGCCTTTTTTACGAGCTGCCCGAATCAAACGTTCTTTGATATGGGGATAATGAATCCGGAGAATTACGTGTCGTGGTTTCAAGCTTGAATCCACCTGAAATCTGGAAACCCGATGTGCCCGATCGATTACCGGGGGAGTATCCAGTACCTCTGAGCCCAGGACATCCACTAGGAATTTAGAGAAGAAAACGGTAAGATCACCGCTTTCAAATTTTTCCGGGATCCCAATTAACCGAAGATTTTGTCTTCGAGAGCGATTTTCCAAATCAGTAATTTTAACTTTATAGCGATCCATCTGTTGAGAAGTCGAAGTTTGCTCTTCTTGTATTTTTTCAATTATACGATCTTTCTTGCGAGCGGCTTCTTCAAGAGCCAAAATACTTGCTTGTTGTTTTTGTGATTCCAGTGAAAGTGTCTGGAGCTTTTCTTCAACTAGTTTCAAACGCTCATCATACCGAAAAAGCTTTACGGTTATTTTTCTCTCCAGTTCTTCAAATTTGTCTTCTATAAGCTTCACAATTGTTTCTAAAGTTATCGGTTCTTTCGTCTGTTTCGATTCTTTTGCTCTAGATATTTCAGCAAGTTGAGACTAATTCATATAGTTAAAAAGAAAAATTCTGTATGTTTAGACCCCTTTAGAATAAGTATAAAAAGATCCTTTAAGGGGTGTTTGTAGGTTAAAAAGACGTAAAAGGTTTGGAGCAAAGCCTAGAAGCGGTTTACTCCATGAGCGCCATCTTGAGACTCCATAAGGAGACTTTTGATTATTAGTTATAATCGCAGCTTGATAAATCAGTTTAATCCAGGAAATAAATCCCAGACCGAAATTAAACCTCTTCAAAACCTGAAATAGATAAGGCCACTCCACCCTGTCAAAAGCTTTCTCTGCATCCATAGACACAATACATTCAGATTCTTTAACTGGGGGGAATAAATGATATTTAAGTCTTCAAATATTAAAATGTGAGTACCTGTTTTTAATAAATCCAGTTTGATCATTTGAGATAACAGTAGGCAAAATATTCTCAAGTCTATTGGCTAAGATCTTAGAATTTTAAAATCTACATTCAATAAAGAGATGGGTCTATAAGATGTACATGCCAGTGGGTTTTTTAATTTTTTTAGGAATCGATGAAATTAATGTCTCATTGAAAGGTTTGAGAAGATTCCCAGAGGGTATAGAATCAGTAAAAGTTTGAAGATGTGGTATAAGCATTTCATGGAAACTCTTGTAAAATTCCACCGTATAACCATCTGGTCCCAGAGCTTTCCCTAATTGCATAGAGGATATAGCTTTAGCTATCTCCTCTTGTTTAATAGCTGCATCTAATATATCAACATCTTGAGTTGAAATTTTGGGTATATTTAATTTTTTCAAAAATCTTCATAATAATAATATTGTCAGAGGATTCAGATTTATAAAGATTAGAGTAGAAATACATAAATATCTTATTAATTTCATAAGGATCTAAAGTTTCAGTTCTATCTGGTCTACGAATTTTTAAAATCTGTCTTCTAACCATACCAGCCTTTAACTGACCAGCCAAAAGTTTACCTGACTTATCTCCATGTATATAAAATAGACTTTTAGATTTAAGAATTTGCTGTTCAATGGGAAAGGTCAGAAGCAAATCATACTGTGATTGAAGTTCGACCCTTTCTTTATATAGGTCTTCAGTAGGTTTAACTGAATACGCTGTATCTATCTCTAATTTTATTAGTAAGCACTGACAGTTCCACTTTAGTTTTCTTTCTTAAAGCTGCTGAGTATGAAATTATCTGTCCCCTAAGAAAAGATTTCATCGTGTCCCATATAACCAAGTTTGACATTTTTTCAGTTGTATTAAATTCAAAAAATAGAGAAATTTGCTCCTTAATAAAACTAAAAGCCAGATCCTGTAACAATACGGGGTTCAATCTCCACTGTGACATTTTCAAAAAGCTATCAGAAAGCTTCAGGGTTAACTTTAAAGGCACGTGATCCGACAACGCAATGATGTCATATGCACACTCAACAACGGAGTGTAACAAACGTGTCTAGAAAAAAGTAATCAATTCTAGAGTATTTATGATGAACGTGAGGAAAAAAAAGAAAAATCTTTGTCATTAGGGTGTTTATATCTCCAGATATCGACCAGGCCATATTCTAGCAAAAAAGAATTAATACAAGCCGCTGCTTTATTAGGGAGCGATGGATTAGTTGATGACCAGACAACAATTAAAGTCACCGCCCATGATCAACTTGTATTCATTCAAATTCGGTAGCTCAGAAAAAAAGCTTCTTAAAAAATTCAGAACTATCTATATTAGGTGCGTGTACACACACCAAGGCTACCTTTTGATTGCATAATAAACCAGTAACAATTAAATATCTTCCAATCGGATCAGTAATAATATTAAAATGTACAAAAGGGATTTTGGAGCTAATAAAAATAGATACCCCTCTAACTTTATTAGTCGATAAAGAATGAAATAAAGGTCCTTTCCAAAATTTGAAAAAGCGGTCCTCATCCTGTATATGATTTTCTTGCGCAAAAATAATATCTGCATTAAGTGTTTTTAATTTCTTTAAAAATTTATGCTTAATAGGATGATTCACACCATTCAGATTCCAAGAGATTATATTAATTTTATTAACATCCGTGTTTAAAATTTAATTTAATATTTTATAAAGAAAACTTGCACAAGTGCAGATTAATCCAAAAGGCACGGACATGACTAGAAGGAATGACGTATTTGCGAAAAAAGGTCCATCAAAAAAACCGCCCAATCGAGAAAGAAAACCTATTCTAATAGCCCCCCCCCCCCCCCTCACAAAGCCAGAAAAACAACAACCAATAGGCTGGTTGCATGCTAACCTAGTGACCCTTGACCCTATCCTCCATTTTGCAGCTACGTATATTAAAATTGAAATATTAATCCCATCCAATGTAGCCATAATAAAAGGGACAAACAAATTTCAAATACTGCAATATTATGTCTAACAGTAATAAAAACATAACTGGTGACGGCCATCTTAAATTCATCTAAAGTATATTAATCATATATTCAGAGAAAAGTAAATCCAAGCAAATAATATTACAAACGAAGTTCTTTCTATCAAAAAGAAAAAAATAAATGAATATATATATAACAAAACCTAAAACTATATTAATGTTGAAACAAACAAAAAAAAAATAAAAATAGTACATGATAGGTCCTATGTAGTATAATACTGTAAGATTTCCCTACAAAACAATTATAAATATATACTAATCATTAATGAGTTAAAAAAATTTTAATCAGACACATCCCATACCAGAGACTCAAAAAGCATAGAATAAACTTTACTCAGGGCATCTATAAACATCTCGTACATCAGAATTATCTATTCAGCAATTGGCTTAACTTTAAGATTTTTAATGTACTCCCATCCCTCCTGGGGTGAGTAGATTCTCAGTGACTGAGACCCTTCAGGAAAGATTATCAGCCGCGTTGGATGTCGAAGAGATGGATGTAAATTTAACTTGTACATCTCACTCATGACTTCTTGGTATTTCCTTCTTTCAGCAAAAACCTCAGGAGAAAAATCTTCGACTATATGAATCTCTGTTGATTTGAAGATTATCTTTCGTTTTCTTCTGGCCTCTCGAAGTATGGCTTCTTTGGTTGTATAATAATGCAAACAAAGTACGATTGGCCGAGGATGTAATTCAGATGAACGCCGAAATCCTGGAACTCTGTGGACTCTATCGATTAAAGGGCTTGCTTCCAGGGTCTCACTAAAAAGTGAGTACAGCATGTCTGAGAACTTTAACAGATCACCAGCTTCAGTATTTTCAGGCAATTCTAGTATATGCAAATTCCTCCAAAGTGCTCTACTTTCTTTTCCATCGAAGACATCTTCACTCCTTGTTCTTTAATAGTTTGCCTGAATTGTTCACGTTCGTTCTCAATTCGATTTGTAGTCTGCTTAAGCGTCTGAAATTGAGAGTCCAGATTCTTCAGAGATTTTTGAACATTAGAGATAGATTTTTCAAGCTTCCCATTGGTATCTGTCAGCTTATCAATCTTAGTATTGAGCAATCCAAATTCAAACTTCATGTCATTTATTGCAGAGAATATTCCTGTTAAAGTAACAGGTTCTTCCGATTTCTTTATTTGTTCAGTTTGCTCCATTTCAGGAAAACTCTTGCCACTTCTCAGTTCAATACCAGATTGACTTCCAGCCATCATAACTAAATTGTAAATCCTTCAGCAGAAATAATAAATTATCAAACTTAAAAGGAATCTGTCAATGGGATGAAAAATATAAAGAAAAGTGGAGCCGCTGTAAAACACGACTTACTCCATGCGCTCCAAAATGGCGGATCCACGGCCTTCTGTCTCACCAATCAACTTCCCAGCTCTTTACTTCATCCTCCCCCTCTAGGTTTCACATATCGCCTGGTGTTTGTCTCCCCTTCCCCCACTTCTCAAATCTACTCCTCAGCTTCTTTTTCTCCAGTCCTGCCGAAGGGTTTCGGCCTGAAACGTCAGCTGCACTTTTGTTTTCCACAGATGCTGCCTGGCCTGCTGAGTTCCTCCAGCATTTTGTGTGTGTTGCTCAGATTTCCAGCATTTGCAGACTTTCTCTTGTTTGTGATTTGGAACACACAGTGAACTGTGTTCACACTAACAACCATCACACCTCGGGGTGTGCTGAGGGCAGCCCACGAGTGTCGCCACGCACTCTGGTGCAACGCAGCATGCCCACCGTGTTCAGCAGAACGGCACAGAATACAACAGCAAAACAAACCCCCTTCCCTCCCACACTGGCTGTCACAATGGCCAGCAACCCCCAATTTAACCTTAGCTTACTTATTGCCCATTATGCCACTGGTGTTTAGAGCAGCCATGAAAGTCCTCGATCTGCCTCTGTATAGAAGGATTCTTCATTGCTGTTTCCATAACAATTGTTGTCTGCCCTAAGCTGAACCCCTGAACCTGGAAGACCGATGGTCCACTCTTAGTCTGGCCTCTACCCTTTGACCTGTTTGGCTTGGGTGACCTTACCAAGCGCCAAAGCGTAAAGCCCTGATTCCAGTCAACACAGCTCTCCAGGTCATTGAGGCCTGCAAACCTCCAAAAGCTACAACAAAGTTGTGGAGGTTAACCTTAGCCTCATCACAGGACAATTTGCAATGAACAATTAACCTACCAACCAGTACGTCTTTGAACTGTGGGAGGAAACCGGGGCACCCGGAGAAACCCAGGCGGTCACGGGGAGAATGTACAAACTCCTTACAGACAGCAGCAGGGATTGAACTTGGGCCGCTGGCGCTGTAAAGCGTTGTAAAAATCATACCATGGCTGAGAATTCAGTTTCTATTTTAAACAATAAATCTGCCGTTAGTTACAAACCAACTGGCATGCAATCAGATCGACATAAATCCCAACTGTTTCATTATATGTGGCTCCAGTCCTGAAGAAATGAGCTCTCAATTATATCTGTTCAGACAGAGCAGCTCGCTGGGGACAATCTATGGCTGTCTTAGCTGCTTCACTCGAGCCTACGTTGAGAAGAAATAAATTTCCTAACAGTATTCATCCTGAGAGGCAGGGATAGTGAATTAAGGAGAAACAACCTTTGAAGTTATTAAGAAGCACATCATTCTTACTGAAGAGGGCCTCAGAACCGAAACAGCAATATTTGAAACCTGAATGTGAACAGTGTAGAGGCATTCCACATCAATAAACATGTGGGTTAAGTTACCAGGGAAGAAGCGAAGGTCATACAAATTAATTATTATGAATGGCTTCCGGACACCGCTAAGTATACTTGTGAAGAACGGGAATTCTTCCAAAACCGTCCAGAACCCTAACGATGCCGAGACGGCGTACAGAGAGGAAGTGGAGCGGCTGCTGGACCAGTGTGAGAACGACGACCCAAGTCCGAACGCGGAGAGGGCCGGGGAAATGACGGTGAACTTTAGGAAGATGCAAATTGACTATCCCCCTCTGTGAATACATGGCTCCTCAACAGAGAGAGAGTCAAGTACATCAAGTTCCCATCACAGACAACCTCAATCACGGTCACGGTCTGTCAATCTCACCTCCCTGAACAAGAAAGCACAGCAGCAGCAATCTCCTGAGGAGATTGAGGCAAGGGAGGCTCCCCCCCCCCATCTTAACTTAAGAGCATCCTAACAAGTTACATCTCCTTCTGGTATAGGAACAGCCAAGCATTGGACTGGAGGTCCCTGCTTCTGTGGGAATGGCTGAGAGGATCATAGGGGTCTCCCTAATATCCATCGGGGACATTTATCAGCAGTGCTGCATATAACCATATAACAATCACAGCACAGAAACAGGCCATCTCGGCCCTCCTAGTCCGTGCCGAACTCTTAATCTCACCTAGTCCCACCTACCCGCACTCAGCCCATAACCCTCCACTCCTTTCCCGTCCATATACCTATCCAATTTTACCTTAAATGACACAACTGAACTGGCCTCTACTACTTCTACAGGAAGCTCATTCCACACAGCTATCACTCTCTGAGTAAAGAAATACCCCCTCGTGTTTCCTTTAAACTTTTGCCCCCTAACTCTCAAATCATGTCCTCTCGTTTGAATCTCCCCTACTCTCAATGGAAACAGCCTATTCACATCAGCTCTATCTATCCCTCTCAACATTTTAAATACCTCGATCAAATCCCCCCTCAACCTTCTACGCTCCAATGAATAGAGACCTAACTTGTTCAACCTTTCTCTGTAACTTAAGTGCTGAAACCCAGGTAACATCCTAGTAAATCGTCTCTGCACTCTCTCTAATTTATTGATATCTTTCCTATAATTCGGTGACCAGAACTGTACACAATATTCCAAATTTGGCCTTACCAATGCCTTGTACAATTTTAACATTACATCCCAACTTCTGTACTCAATGCTCTGATTTATAAAGGCCAGCGTTCCAAAAGCCTTCTTCACCACCCTATCTACATGAGACTCCACCTTCAGGGAACTATGCACTGTTATTCCTAGATCTCTCTGTTCCACTGCATTCCTCAATGCCCTACCATTTACCCTGTATGTTCTATTTGGATTATTCCTGCCAAAATGTAGAACCTCACACTTCTCAGCATTAAACTCCATCTGCCAACGTTCAGCCCATTCTTCTAACCGGCATAAATCTCCCTGCAAGCTTTGAAAACCCACCTCATTATCCACAACACCTCCTACCTTAGTATCATCGGCATACTTACTAATCCAATTTACCACCCCATCATCCAGATCATTTATGTATATTACAAACAACATTGGGCCCAAAACAGATCCCTGAGGCACCCCGCTAGTCACCGGCCTCCATCCCGATAAACAATTATCCACCACTACTCTCTGGCATCTCCCATCTAGCCACTGTTGAATCCATTTTATTACTCCAGCGTTAATACCTAACGACTGAACCTTCTTAACTAACCTTCCATGTGGAACTTTGTCAAAGGCCTTGCTGAAGTCCATATAGACTACATCCACTGCCTTACCCTCGTCAACATTCCTCGTAACTACTTCAAAAAAATTCAATAAGGTTTGTCAAACATGACCTTCCACGCACAAATCCATGCTGGCTACTCCTAATCAGATCATGTCTATCCAGATAATTATAAATACTATCTCTAAGAATACTTTCCATTAATTTACCCACCACTGATGTCAAACTGACAGGTCTATAATTGTCAGGCTTACTTCTAGAATCCTTTTTAAACAATGGAACCACATGAGCAATACGCCAATCCTCCGGCACAATCCCCGTTTCTAATGACATCTGAAAGATCTCCGTCAGAGCTCCTGCTATCTCTACACAAACTTCCCTCAAGGTCCTGGGGAATATCCTGTCAGGATCCGGAGATTTATCCACTTTTAAATTTCTTAAAAGCGCCAGTACTTCCACCTCTTTAATTGTCATAGGTTCCATAACTTCCTTACTTGTTTCCCACACCTTACACAATTCAATATCTTTCTCCTTAGTGAATACCGAAGAGAAGAAATCGTTCAAAATATGCAGGGCCCTTAATATCATTAAGGATCCCGCCCCTCCATCCAGCCTCCTCTTTGACCTTCTACCATCAGGCAGGAGACTCCGATGCATAAAGACAGGAACGGTCTGGATGGGAAACAGTTTCTTCCCCCAGGCCATTAGGCTTCTGAACTCCCTGCCTCATCACGTTCGAAGTGTCACCAGATAATTTGTACTGTAACCTACAATTTTTCGTTCATGCACTTTGGTTTGTTTATCTATACATAAATCATTTGTAGATTTAATTCTTACTTTTCAATGTTGAGTGTTATATATGTGTTATGTCTACTATTGTGCTTTACACCCTGGTCTGGAGAAACATTGTCTCATTTGACGGTATACTTGTATATAGTAAAATGACAATGAACTTGACTTGACTCTGTTCTGAGGCTGTGCCCTCCCTCCAGTCTTAAACTTCCCCACCAGAGGAAACAACCTTTCCACATCCACTCTATCTGTGTCCTCTGGTCCTAGACTCCCCCCACTATAGGAAACATCCTCTCCACATCCACTCTATCTGTGTCCTCTGGTCCTAGACTCCCCCACTATAGGAAACATCCTCTCCACATCCACTCTGTCTATGCCCTCTGGTCCTAAACTCCCCCACTATAGGAAACATCCTCTCCACATCCACTCTATCTGTGTCCTCTGGTCCTAGACTCCCCCCACTATAGGAAACATCCACTCTGTCTGTGCCCTCTGGTCCTAGACTCCCCCACTATAGGAAACATCCTCTCCACAACCACTCTATCTGTGTCCTCTGGTCCTAGACTCCCCCACTATAGGAAACATCCTCTCCACATCCACTCTATCTGTGTCCTCTGGTCCTAAACTCCCCCACTATAGGAAACACCCTCTCCACATCCACTCTATCTGTGTCCTCTGGTCCTAGACTCCCCCACTATAGGAAACATCCTTTCCACATCCACTCTATCTGTGCCCTCTGGTCCTAGACTCCCCCACTATAGGAAACATCCTTTCCACATCCACTCTATCTGTGTCCTCTGGTCCTAGACTCCCACACTATAGGAAACATCCTCTCCACATCCACTCTGTCTAGGCCTTTCAACATTCGATAGGTTTCAATGAGATCCTCTCACTTTCTTCTAAATTCCGCTGCTCATATTTTAACCCTTTCATTCTCGGAATAATTCTCATGAACCTCTGAACCCTCTCCAATGTCAGCACATTCTTTCTTAAACAAGGGGTCCAAAACTGTTCACAACACTCAAGATGAGGCCTCACCGATGCCTTATCAAGTCTCAGCATCACATCTTTTATATTCTAGTCCTTTCGAAATGAATGCTAACATTGCATTTTCCTTCCTCACCATCGACTCAGCCTACAAATTAACATTCAGGAAATCCTGCACAAAGACTCTCAAATCCTTTTGCACCTCAGGTTTTTGGATTTGGATTTTCTCTCCATTTAGAAAATACTCTACACTTTTATTTCTTCTACCATAGTGCATGACCATACACTTCCTAACACTGTAGTGCAGTAATATGGGCTCTTGGGCAATCCCGCCTTACATCTGTGGAAAACAGCATTTCATTAGGAACACTGACATTTGATAGTGGAATCGCGCCAGCCATGAGCGACTCTGGCATCAATAGTTTTAGCCCAGAATAGATCTGTCTCTCCAGTACAGACACACACAAAATGCTGGATGAACTCAGCAGGTCAGACTGCATTATGGAAAGGAACAAAGAGTTGAAGTTTCAGACCAAGACCCTTCTGGGGGTAAAAGCCAGAATAGGAACTTGGGAATGGGGCGGGGAAGGAGTATGCTTGAGGGTGATGGGCGAAGCCAGGTGAGGGGGAAGGTAGGTTCAGGATTGGCTTCACCTACCACCTTCTCCCTTCTACCTGGATGTAATAAATTGATCTGCATGGATGGCAGCTCTCTTAGGCTTCTGCTGGCCAGGGTCCATCATGGGTGTTTCGTCATACACAAGCCAGTAAACAAGCCTGGGCAGTACGATATGGAGAGCGAGCTGTTGCCCGTGTAGCGGGCTCCCCCTCTCCACACAACTGATGAACCCAAAGGAACGGCAGAGTTTGGCACCAGCGGCGTCGCAGGAGTTACTAGTCAGCATTGAGCTCAATGTAGGACTGTGTTTGGGACTCAGCTTTGGATTTTTTTCCTCAGGGTTTACTCCCTATGAGTGGGTGCAGCCACAAGAATGTGGAGGTTTGAGATCAGAGTTTTCCTTCTCCTAGAGAGGCTGCCAACCATGACTAATGAGCCCCATCTCCCCAAAGTGACTGGTTTTAAGGTGCCAGTAACCCACTTTTGCCCCTTCTCCTGTCAGTAGAAACAGTTTCGCTGGGCTTAGTAGCTAAGCCACATGTGAAGGCCGGGAGCTGGACTTGGTTGACAGAGGCTATTTGAGATGTATGTCATTGGGAGCATTTAATAGGTAGTGGGAGCTCATTCCCACTACCACCCACCCTCCAACGACTATAACAACCTCAGGAATGCAAATCAAAGTTCTTTACAGTACATGCAGCAATAATAATAAACCCATTTGATTGTTGCAAAAAACTAAACGAGGAAAAGACAGTGAGACTAATAGTTAAAGCTACACAGAGGGAACTCATTCACCCATTGGTCTATGTTCAAGTTCGGTTTATTGTCATTCAGCCGTACACATGTATACCTCCAAATGAGACAACATCCCTCCGGACCAAGGTGCACAACACAGTACATATAACGCACACACAACAAAGTAATCTTACCACAAATAAGTTAACAAATAATAAAATGAATTCCATATTTAGCATTTGCAACAAGGTTAAAAAGTAGACAGTATAAAGCTACTGGGGTTTCATCCATGATGAGACCGGAGTGATGTCAAGGAGTTCCGTATCTCACGGTCTGGGGGAAGAAGCTGTTTCCCACCTGAACAATTCTTGTCCTAATGCTACAGTACCTCCTGCTGATTGTAGGATTGATGGGAGGGATCATTGACAATGCTAAAGGCAGCACTCTTGATAAATATCTCTGATGCGTGGAAGAGAGACCCCGATGATCCTCGCAGCAGTCCTCAAAATCCTTTGTAGGATCTTGCAGTCAGACACTTTACAAATCCTGTACCAGACAGTGATGCAGCTGGTCAGGACACTCAATGCTGCCCTTGTGAAAGTTCTCCTAGTCCTGCCCTCGTTTCACCATCGTTTGTTTGTTATGTGCCGTGTCATATGACATAATCATTATGTTCTGTGTTGTATGATGTGGGCTATCATGGTCTTTCCATGACCATGATTGTTCTTGGCAAATTTTTCTACAGAAGTGGTTTGCTATTGCCTTCTTCTGGGCAGTGTCTTTACAAGATGCGTGACTCCAGCCATTATCAATACACTTCAGAGATTGTCTGCCTGGTGTCAGTGGTCACATAACCAGGACTTGTGATCTGCACCGGCTGCTCATACGACCATCCACCATCTGCTCCCATGGCTTCATGTGACCCTGACCGGGGGCTGAGCAGGTGCTACACCTTGGCCAAGGGTGACCCGCAGGCCAGCGGAGGGAAGGGGCACCTTACACCTCCTTTGGCAGTGACATACAGTATCTCCAACCCGCCACCCATTCACTATCCCCTTGTAATTTGCCGTCTGACTCACCCGTCAAATCCCTTTAGATTCTTTTTGCCATCAACATACACGAAAGACTAACTGTAGCAGGACTAAATGTCATGGTAGTGTAGCGGTTATAGCGCCACACTTTACAACGCCGGCAATCAGCAATTGGGGTTCAATTCCCGCCACGGTCTGTAAAGAATTTGTACGTTCGCCCCTGTGACTGCGCAGGTTTCCTCTGAGTGCTCTGGTTTCCTCCCACAGTCCAGAAACATAGAGATTAGGGTTAGTGAGCTGTGGGCATGCTATGTTGGCATGGGAAGCATAGCGATACTTGTGGGCTGCCCCCAGTACATCCTCGGAGTGTGTTGGTTGTTTACTGAGTGTTTCAATGAATATATGACAAATTAAGCTAATCTCTTCTACTAGTGCGCTTTCAATCTACTGTACCAGAGTGTCTTTGGGGTGTGGGAGGAAACTGGAACTCCACAAGGTTCGGGGGAACACTCCACATAGACAAACCGAAGCTCAGAATTGAACCTTGGCCACTGGGAGGGTGAAACAGCTGCACACACTCAACACCTCAAGAAATCTCACCAACGCCTCCACTTTCTGAGGAGGCTGAAGAGAGCTGGACTATAGTCATCCCAGAACACATCAAGAAATCTCACCAACATTGTTTGACCCAGTTTATCTCTTAAATAAGCCCTTAATTGGAAATAACAGAAAAGAGTGTTATTTGATATTTGATATTTATTCTTTAATTGGTCAAATGACATTAATATACCTCCTTCAAAACAGTCTCCTATATATCTAATCCCTTTGTGAAGCCAGTTATATAAAAGTTGATTATCCATTGTAAAAGGGATAAGTTTATTTTGAATTAAAGGTCTCTTTGCTAATAAAGATTTCTTTATCTCATCATCAACATTTATCTTATTCCATAAATCAATCAAATGTTTTAGTATAGGAGATTCTTTCTTTTCCCGTATCCATTTAGATTCCCATTTGTATATAAAATCTTCTGGTATATTTTCTCCTATTTTATCTAATTCTATTCTAATCCATGCCGGTTTCTCTTCATCAAAAAAAGATGCAATAAATCTAAGTTGATTTGCTTTGTAATAATTCTTAAAATTTGGTTATTGTAACTCTCCTAGGTCAAATTTCCATGTCAATTTTTCCAACGATATTCTTGACATCTTACCTTTCCAAAGGAATTTCCTCACACATTTATTTAACTCCTGAAAAAACTTCTGCGGTAGTTGTATTGGTAGTATTGGAATAAATATTGTAATCTAGGGAATATATTCATTTTTACAGCATTGACTCTACCTATTAATGTTATTGGTAACATCATCCATTTATCA
This sequence comes from Hemitrygon akajei, assembly GCF_048418815.1. Lineage (NCBI taxonomy): Eukaryota > Metazoa > Chordata > Chondrichthyes > Myliobatiformes > Dasyatidae > Hemitrygon > Hemitrygon akajei. The sequence continues at coordinate 71,770,415 of NC_133141.1, read as the reverse complement.
AGATCCTCTTGAATTTTTTTCAATAATGGCAAATAATTTAATTTATATAAATTCTTTATATCATTATCAACTCTTAGACCTAAATACTTTATACCATTTATCGGCCATCTAAATTGACTTATTAATTGACATTGACTATAATCTCCTTCAGTAAGGGGTAAAATTTCACTTTTATCCCAATTTATTTTGTACCCTGATATTTTCCCATATTCTTGCAATCTAGAAGATAATTTACGCAACAAATGCAATGGGTTAGTTAGATAAATCAAAACATCATCAGCAAATAAGTTAATCTGGGTCAAACAATGTTATTGCCGAAACCTAATGAAATAGAAACTTCAATTCATAAAGGAAAAATTTAAAAATTTATTTCTGGTATGTATAATTTGATTCAAAAACAGGCAATTAAACAAGGAATTCATAAGTCAAGACAAAAATGGGAAACTGATTTGAATATTAAAATTGATGAAACAAGTTGGTCAAGATTATGTCTTGACAGTATGACAAATACAATAAATGTTCGACTAAGATTAGTACAATATAACTTTTTACATCAAATATATATTACACCACAAAAAACAAATAGATTAAACTCAAATTTATCTGATCAATGTTTTCGATGTAATCAAGAAATTGGTACTTTTTTACACTCGGTCTTGTTTTAAAATTCAACCTTTTTGGACAAATTTAAGAGTTTTACTGGAACAAATTATCGGAATACAACTTCCACATAATCCAATATTATTTTTACTAGGCGATATTGAAGGGATAAAATCGAAATCCAAATTGAATAAATGTCAGAAAGAATTCATAAAAATTGCATTGGCAGTAGCCAAAAAGGCTATTGCAGTTACTTGGAAATCGGATTCATACTTAAGTATAGATTGTTGGAAGAATGAAATTTTTAGCTGCATTCCACTTGAAAAAATTACTTATAATTTAAGAGATAAATATGAAATATTTCTGAAAACTTGGTGCCCTTATTTACAAAAGATAGGATTAAGTATATAGGTGCTCCGAAGATAAAATTATTGGTTATCTGGGGAAAGAATTAAATATACATATTAAAGTTATTATGAACTCCATGGAGCATGTGGGGATCCTCCGATATCCAGGCATTCTTTCTTTCTTTCTTTTTTCTTTTTTTTTCTATAGGGATATGTTTGGGGGAGGGGGGAAGGGTTGACAATTTTTTTTCTGTAACCTATTTGAAAATTCAATTTTAAAAAATTTTAAAAAATAGAAATCTCACCAACGCCTCCACTTTCTGAGGAGGAGGCTGAAGAGAGCTGGACTATTTACATCCATAAACACAAACTTCTACAGGTGCACAGTAGAGAGCATCCCAATGAGCTGCATCACTGCCCAGTACGGAAACTGCTCTGCAGCGGACAGGAGGGCTTGACAACGGGTAGTCAAAGCCCTACAACACGTCACCGGCTCCAGCCCACCCACCGTCAAGGACATATACACAGAAAACTACGGGAAAAAGGCTAGGAACATCATGAAGGATCCCACCCACCCTGCTCACGGACTGTCTGTCCCACTCCCGTCGGGGAGGAGGCTACGTAGCATCCACACCAGGACCACCGGACTCAAAAATAGTTACGTTCCCCAAGCAGTGAGGCTGATCAACACCTCCACCCACTGACCCTCCCCTCCACACCTCCAATCACCCACTGACCCACCCCTCCACACCCCCAACCACCACTTTATCATTTCCTGTCAGTCACTTTCAGAATCAAAATCAGAATCAGGATTTATATCACTGGCATATGTTGTAAAGTTTGTTGTTTTGCAGCAGCAGTACATTGTGAAACATAAAGTTAAAAACTATAAATTACAATATATTTAAAAAGTTAAATTACAGAGTGTGTGTCTTCAGGCTCCTGTACCTCCTCCCTGATGGCAGTGGGGAAGAAGTTGTTCGTGAATCGCTGAGTGTGTGTCTTCAGACTCCTGTACCTCCTCCCTGATGGCAGAGGGGAAGAAGCTGTCCCTGAATCGTTGAGTGTGTGTCTTCAGGCTCCTGTACCTCCTCCCTGATGGCAGAGGGGAAGAAGCTGTCCCTGATTCGTTGAGTGTGTGTCTTCAGGCTCCTGTACCCCCTCCCTGACGGCAGAGGGGAAGAAGCTGTCCCTGAATCGTTGAGTGTGTGTCTTCAGGCTCCTGTACCTCATCCCTGATGGCAGAGGGGAAGAAGCTGTTCCTGAATCGTTGAGTGTGTGTCTTCAGGCACCTGTACCTCCTCCCTGATGGCAGAGGGGAAGAAGCTGTTCCTGAATCGTTGAGTGTATGTCTTCAGGCTCCTGTACCTCCTCCCTGATGGCAGAGGGGAAGAAGCTGTTCCTGAATCATTGAGTGTGTGTCTTCAGGCTCCTGTACCTCCTCCCCGATGGCAGAGGGGAAGAAGCTGTTCCTGAATCACTGAGTGTGTGTCTTCAGGCTCCTGTACCTCCTCCCTGATGGCAGAGGGGAAGAAGCTGTTCCTGATTCGTTGAGTGTGTGTCTTCAGGCTCCTGTACCTCCTCTCTGATGGCAGAGGGGAAGAAGCTGTTCCTGAATCGTTGAGTGTGTGTCTTCAGACTCCTGTACCTCCTCCCTGATGGCAGAGGGGAAGAAGCTGTTCCTGAATCGCTGAGTGTGTGCCTTCAGGCTCCTGTACCTCCTCCCCGATGGCAGAGGGGAAGAAGCTGTTCCTGAATCGTTGAGTGTGTGTCTTCAGGCTCCTGTACCTCCTCCCTGATGGCAGAGGGGAAGAAGCTGTTCCTGATTCGTTGAGTGTGTGTCTTCAGGCTCCTGTACCTCCTCTCTGATGGCAGAGGGGAAGAAGCTGTTCCTGAATCGTTGAGTGTGTGTCTTCAGGCTCCTGTACCTCCTCCCTGATGGCAGAGGGGAAGAAGCTGTTCCTGAATCGCTGAGTGTGTGTCTTCAGGCTCCTGTACCTCCTCCCTGATGGCAGAGGGGAAGAAGCTGTTCCTGAATCGTTGAGTGTGTGCCTTCAGGGTCCTGTACCTCCTCCCTGATGGTAGCAATGAGAAGAAACAGACACTCCTATGCCTGGTGACGTATATTCAATCTACAGTACTGTGTAAAAGTCTTAAGTACATATACATAGCTAGGGTACCTAAGACCTTTGCACAGAACTGTGTTTGTCAATGTGGGGCGGAACAAGTTTGTAAATCTGGTTGGAGCAAAGGATGTTGGGAATGGTGAGGGCGGAGTGCCGTGGGAGGGTGGGACAGGTGGGTGAGGAGGAGTGACAGGGGTCGGGGGTGCAGACACACCCAGCTCTGAGACACCAGGCAAGGACGTTTGATTCCAAACAATTGGTTTATTGATCATTACAGAATGTTCCTCTGGGGCTTCCTGCTCCCTCCCCCCTCCCCTCTCCCTTCCCCTTTTCTGAACCATGATTACCCTCTCCCTGCCCCCTTCCCACTCTCAGTCCACAATAGAGACCCAGATCAGAATCAGGTTTATCATCACTCACACGTCATGAAATTTGTTTTCTTGTGTCAGCAGTACAGTGCAATACATAAAATTACTACAGTCCTGTGCAAAAGTCTTAAGTGCCCTAACTATACAGTATATACATGCCCAAGTCCTTTGTGTATAAGCTATTTTATGTGGTTATATCTATTATGTATTTTTTATTATGATTGTGTTCTTTATCTTAGTGTGTGTGTGTGTGTTTGTGTATGTGTGTGCGCGTTAATTTTTTTTGTGCTGTATCGGATTCGGAGTAACAATTATTTCATTCTCTTTTACAATTGTGTACTGGAAATGACATTAAACTATCTCCAATCTTGAATCGTGAATCACAGTGACTTCATTTCCCTAAACACTAGCGAAGTAAGAGTTTTTCCTTAGCCTCGGCTAACATTTTAATTTAGCTCCAGATATGTTGCCAGGGTATTAATATATTGTGGTGAACTACATTCACCTGTCTGGACACGCACCCCCCCCCCCCCCGCTGACTGCTCCTGTGGCTCCTCTCACGGACCCCAGTATAAAGGCGATTGGAGACACCGCCCTGGCCTCAGTCTCCAGGAATTAGTTTGGTGGTCAATTGCTGCTTGTTCTTTCTTCCAGCCAATAAAAGCCTATATCTCGCCTCACGTCTCTGAGAGTTATTGATGGTGCATCATATATTGCTTCATCTGGCAAGTTAAACTGGTGAAGAAAGAATTATTTGCCTTCCATCAACTAAACATCTGGTTTTGATTGTAACTCAGTTACTGGAGAGTTTGATCTCAGTGTCTCATATAAAGTTACATTTATTACCAAAGTCACCTTGAGATTCATTTTCTGGCAGGCATTTACAGGAAAATAAAGAAATTGAATTTATGAAAAACTACAGAGAAATGAAGACTGACAAACAACCAATGTGCAAAAGACAAACTGCACAAATAATAAATAATACTGAGAATATGAGTTGGAAAGGGTCACTGAGAGTGAGTCTGCAGATTGTGGAGTCAGCTGAGTGTTGAGGTGAGTGAAGTTATCCATGCTGGTTCAGGAGCCTGATGGTTGTGGGGCAGAGGTTCCCAACCTGAGGTCCATAAGACCATAAGATATAGGAGCAGAATAAGGCCATTTGGCCCTCGAGTCTGCTTCGCCATTTCATCATTGTTGTTCCAATTTTCCCTCTCAGCCCCAATCGCTTGCCTTCTCTCCCCCACCGCCCTGTATCCCTTCACACCCTGACCAATCAAGAATCTATCAACCTCTGCCTTAAATATACACAGAGACCTGGCCTCCACAGCTGTCTGTGGCAATGAATTCCACAGATTCACTACTCTCTAGCTAAAGAAATTCCTCCTCATCTCCATTCTAAAAGGCTGCCCCTCTATTTTGAGGCTGTGTCCTCTGGTCTTAGACTCTCCTACCACAGGAAACATCCTCTCCACATCCACTGTATCAAGGCCTTTCAACATTCAATAGGTTTCTATGAGATCCACCCCTCTCCATTCTTCCGAATTTCAGTGAATACAGGCCCAGAGCCATCAAACGCTCTTCATATGACAAGCCATTCAATCCTGGAATCATTTTTGTGAACCTCCTTTGAACCCTCTCCAGTTTCAGCACATCCTTTCTTAGCCCACTGCTCTACTCTCTCTATACCCATGACTGTGTGGCTAGGCATCGCTCAAATGCCATCTATAAATTTGCTGATGATACAACCATTCTTTGCAGAATTTCAGGTGGACAAGAGGACGTACAGGAGTGAGATATACCAGTTAATTGAGGGGTGTAGCAGCAACAACCTTGCACTTAACGTCATTGAGACCAAAGACCTCATTGTGGACTTCAGAAAGGGTAAGTCAAGGGAACACATACCAGTCCTCATAGAGGGATCAGAAGTGGAGAGTGAGCAATTTCAAGTTCCTGGGTGTGAACATCTCTGAGGACCTAACCTGGACATAACATTTGATGCAGCGATAAAGAAGGCAAGACGGTGGCTATACTTCATTAAGTTTGAAGAAGTTTGGTGTGTCAGCTAAAACATTCAAAGATGTCCACAAATATACTGTGGAAAGCATTCCGACTAGCTGCATCATTGTTTGGTATGGGTGGGGGAAGCTACTGCACAAGATCAAAATAAGTTGCAAACACTTGTAAAATTAGCTGTATGGAAAAGAATAAACAGTCGACATCTCGGGCCGAGACTCTTCATCAGGACCTGATGAAGGATCTCAGCCCAAAACATTGACTGCTTACTCTTTGCCATAGATGCTGCCTTGCCTGCTGAGTTCCTCTAGCACTTTGGGTGTGTTGCTCGGATTTCCAGCATTTGCAGATTTTCTCATCTTTGAACTCTATCATGGGCACCAGCCTCCGTGGTGTTGAAGACATCTTCAAGGAGAGGTGCCTCAGTAAGGCGGCATCTATCATTAAGGACTCCCGTCACCGAGAGCATGCCCTCTTCACACCGTTACCATCAGGGAGGAGGTACAGGAGCCTGAAGAAACACAGTGATTCAGTAACAGCTTCTTCCCCTCTGCCATCAGGGAGGAGGTACAGAAGCCTGAAGACACACACACAACGATTCAGGAACAGCTTCTTCCCCTCTGCCATCAGGGAGGAGGTACAGGAGCCTGAAGACACACACTCAACGATTCAGGAACAGCTTCTTCCCCTCTGCCATCAGGGAGGAGGTACAGGAGCCTGAAGACACACACTCAGCGATTCAGGAACAGCTTCTTCCCCTCTGCCATCAGGGAGGAGGTACAGGAGCCTGAAGACACACACTCAGCGATTCAGGAACAGCTTCTTCCCCTCTGCCATCAGGGAGAAGGTACAGGAGCCTGAAGACACACACTCAGCGATTCAGGAACAGCTTCTTCCCCTCTGCCATCAGGGAGGAGGTACAGGAGCCTGAAGACACACACGCAACGATTCAGGAACAGCTTCTTCCCCTCTGCCGTCAGGGAGGAGGTACAGGAGCCTGAAGGCACACACTCAACGATTCAGGAACAGCTTCTTCCCCTCTGCCATCAGGGAGGAGGTACAGAAGCCTGAAGACACACACTCAGTGATTCAGGAACAGCTTCTTCCCCTCTGCCATCAGGGAGAAGGTACAGGAGCCTGAAGACACACACTCAGCGATTCAGGAACAGCTTCTTCCCCTCTGCCGTCAGGGAGGAGGTACAGGAGCCTGAAGACACACACTCAGCGATTCAGGAAGAGCTTCTTCCCCTCTGCCGTCAGGGAGGAGGTACAGGAGCCTGAAGACACACACTCAGCGATTCAGGAAGAGCTTCTTCCCCTCTGCCGTCAGGGAGGAGGTACAGGAGCCTGAAGACACACACTCAGCGATTCAGGAAGAGCTTCTTCCCCTCTGCCGTCAGGGAGGAGGTACAGGAGCCTGAAGACACACACTCAACGATTCAGGAACAGCTTCTTCCCCTCTGCCATCAGGGAGGAGGTACAGGAGCCTGAAGGCACACACTCAACGATTCAGGAACAGCTTCTTCCCCTCTGCCGTCAGGGAGGAGGTACAGGAGCCTGAAGACACACACTCAACGATTCAGGAACAGCTTCTTCCCCTCTGTCATCAGGGAGGAGGTACAGGAGCCTGAAGACACACACTCAACGATTCAGGAACAGCTTCTTCCCCTCTGCCATCAGGGAGGAGGTACAGGAGCCTGAAGACACACACTCAACGATTCAGGAACAGCTTCTTCCCCTCTGCCATCAGGGAGGAGGTACAGGAGCCTGAAGACACACACTCAACAATTCAGGAACGGCTTCTTCCCCTCTGCCATCAGGGAGGAGGTACAGGAGCCTGAAGACACACACTCAACGATTCAGGAACAGCTCCTTCCCCTCTGTCATCAGGGAGGAGGTACAGGAGCCTGAAGACACACACTCAACGATTCAGGAACAGCTTCTTCCCCTCTGCCATCAGGGAGGAGGTACAGGAGCCTGAAGACACACACTCAATGATTCAGGAACAGCTTCTTCCCCTCTGCCATCAGGGAGGAGGTACAGGAGCCTGAAGACACACACTCAGCGATTCAGGAACGGCTTCTTCCCCTCTGCCATCCGATTTCTAAATGGGCATTGAACCCATGAACACCACCTCACTACTTTTTTATTTCTGTTATTTTGCTTGACATTTTACCATAACTATTTAACAGACATAAATATACTTAATGTAACTCAGTTTCTGTCTCTATATTTATTTATCATGTATTTCATTGTACTGCTGCTGTAAAGTTAACAAATTTCATGAGACATGCCGGTGATGTTAAATCTGCTTCTGGTTCTGAAACTACTGCACCAGCATTATTTTCCAGCAGTCCAATATCTACTCTAGCCTCTCTTTTACACTTTATGTATCTGAAGAAAGTGTTGGTATCCTCCTTAATATATTGGCTAGCTTACTTTCATATTCTATTTTTGCCTTTTTTTTTCTTTTCAAATCTTTTTATTAATTTTAAGAAAAACATAAGTAAAATATGAGTACAAAACATTTGAGAGTACACAATTGATAGATTAATTAACAATCAGATATGTATTAATTAATATATAAAGTCTCCCAAACTCATAGTATTAATGTAAAGGAATTAAGAAAAAGAGAAAAAGGAGAAACCCCCCCCCCCAAAAAAAAACTAAAAGAATTTAAAAAAAACTAATAAAAAAAAACTAACCAACATGGGCAATTGCATAATGTTAAATACATACAGTAGTGCCGATAACTCCGAACCTCCATCCACACAATTCAGGATAGTAACAATAAGGTTCAGGATCAGACTATTTAATTCATATGAAAATGTTAAATAAATGGTCTCCAAGTTTCCTCAAATTTAACTGAAGAATCAAAAACCACACTTCTAATTTTTTCTAAACTCAAACAGGAAATAGTTTGAGAAAACCACTGAAATACAGTTGGAGGGTTAATTTCTTTCCAATTCAGTAAAATAGATCTTCTAGCCATTAATGTAACAAATGCAATGATTCGTTGGGATGAAGCGGATAAACGCTTATTATCTATCATTGGTAGACCAAAAATTGCGGTAAAAGGATGTGGTTGGAAATTAATATTTAAAACTCTTGAAATAATATTAATCTCTTTCCAATAGTTTTGTAAACAAGGACAAGACCAAAACATATGGGTCAATGAAGCAACATCAGAATGACATCTATCACAGGTTGGATAAACATAAGAATAAAATCGAACAAGTTTATCTTTAGACATGTGAGCTCTATGTACAACCTTAAATTGTATTAGAGCATGTTTAGCACAGATAGAGGATGAGTTTACCAATGATAAATTTTTTTCCCATTGCTCAGTAGATATAGGGCAATGCAATTCTTCCTGCCATTCCTTCTTAATTTTTTCTGATATATCTGGCTGTACATTCATAATCATATTATAAGTGATAGCTACTAAACCCTTTTGACAAGGATTGAGAGCTAAAATTCTTTCTGTAAAGTCCAATGGACATTCTTTCGAAAAAGACTTTAATTCATTATATAGAAAATTTCTAACTTGCAAATATCTAAAAAAATGGGTTTTAGATAAATTATATTTATTAGATAACTGTTCAAAGGACATAATGTTATCATCCAAAAAAAGATCACGAAAACATGTTATACCTTTTGTTTTCCATAAAAGAAAAGCATGATCTATGGATGATGGTCGGAAGAAGTAGTTAGATATTATAGGACTTAACAGCATAAACTTATTCAAACCAAAAAATTTACGAAATTGAAACCAGATTCGTAATGTATACTTGACTATGGGATTAGTTATCTGTTTATTCATTTTGAGTAACGAAAAAGGAAATGAAGATCCTAAGATTGAGATCAATGAGAAATCTTGCACAGATTTACATTCCAAATTCACCCATTGTGGGCCAGCAACTGTAGTCGATTCTTGTGTCCAAAATATCAAATACCGTATATTAACTGCCCAATAGTAAAATCTTAAATTTGGTAGAGCCAAGCCGCCCTCCTTCTTAGGCTTCTGTAAATATTTTTTACCTAGTCTAGGATTTTTGTTCTGCCACAAATACGAAGATATTTTAGAGTCAACCATATCAAAAAAAGATTTAGGAATAAAAATTGGTAATGCTTGAAATAGATATAGAAATTTAGGTAGTATCATCATCTTAATGGCATTAACTCTGTCTACCAAAGACAAAGATAGTGGGGACCACCTATTAGCAAGTTGCTTAATTTGATCTATTAAAGGTAAAAAATTAGTTTTAAATAAATCTTTATGTTTTTAGTAATTTTAATACCTAAATAAGTAAAATAATCTGTAACAATTCTATATGGTACATGATTATAAATTGAAACATGCATATTTAATGGAAAAAGTGCACTCCTATTAAAATTCAATTTATATCCAGAAAAATTACTAAATTGAGCAAGCAAAGAAGAAATAGCAGGAATAGATCTTTCAGGGTCAGATATATATAATAACAAGTCATCCGCATATAATGATACCTTATACATCGTCTCCCCACGGGTAATACCTAAAATATTGGGTGATTCACGAATGGCTATAGCCAAGGGTTCTAAAGCAATGTCAAATAATAAAGGGCTTAAAGGACAACCTTGCCTTGTACCCTGAAATAACTGAAAAAAGGGGATCTTTGATCATTGGTAAAGACCGAAGCTAAAGGTTTATGATATATTAATTTAATCCATGATATAAATTTTGAACTAAAATTAAAATGTTGCAATGTATTAAATAAATATGACCATTCGACTCTATCAAATGCTTTTTCGGCATCTAAAGAAATGACACATTCTGGGATTTTAGATGAAGAGGTATAAACAATATTAATTAATTTTTGAATGTTAAAAGATGAATAGCGATTTTTAATAAATCCAGTCTGATCCTCAGAAATAATCCGAGGCAATATATTTTCTAATCTAATAGCCAAAATTTTACTAAAAATCTTAAAATCCGTATTCAGCAAAGATATAGGCCGATAGGATGCACATTCAGTAGGGTCTTTATCTTTTTTAAGAATTAAAGAAATAGAAGCTTCATAAAAAGATTGTGGTAGTTTGCCTATACTTAATGCATCTTTAAAAATTTTACAAAGCCAAGGAGAAAGTATGGAAGAAAAGGATTTTAAAAATTCTGCAGAAAAACCATCTGGACCCGAAGCTTTACCCGAGTTCATTGAGAAAATAGCCTTTTCTATTTCAAACTCCGTAATAGGTGTATCCAAAAATACACTATCCTCAACAGTTACTTTTGGAATATTCAATTTCCTTAAAAATTCATTCATTATAGAAGAGTCCTTAGTACATTCTGATTGATATAAGGAATTATAAAAATCTTGAAAGGCTTTATTTATCTCTTTATGATCAATCGTCAAAGTACCATCTTGTTTGCGAATCTTAGTAATCTGTCGCTTATCCGAAGCAATTTTCAATTGGTTAGCTAGTAATTTACCAGACTTATCTCCATATGTATAGAATTGAGATTTCGATTTAATTAACTGACTTTCAATCGAGGAGGTTAATAATAAACTATGCTCCATTTGAAGTTCCACTCTTTCTTTATAAAGTTCTTTACTAGGGGTCAATGAGTAGATCTTGTCAATTGCCTTAATTTTATCAACTAATGTTAATATTTTAGAATTAGTTTGTTTCCTAACTCCAGAAGAATATGAAATAATCTGTCCACGAATATATGCCTTAAAAGTATCCCACAAAATTCCACTAGAGATCTCTGCTGTAGAATTTATTGAGAAAAACAAATCAATTTGCTGTTTAATAAAGTTGACAAAGTCAGAGTCCTGCAGTAAAACAGGATTAAACCTCCAACCTTTAGTACTAATATATGAATCCGTCACCTTAATAGATAACTTCAAAGGTGCATGATCAGATATAGTAATAGAGTCATATTTACAATCCATAACATCTGTAAGTAAATGCTGATCAATGAAAAAGTAATCAATTCTTGAGTAATTATGATACACATGGGAAAAGTATGAGAACTCTGTCATTAGGGTGTAAAAAACGCCAAATTTCACAAATAGCTGAATCAATCATAAAAGAATTAATAAGAGAAGCCGATTTATTCGGAAAAGTTTGAGTGGGCTTGGATCTATCCATCAAAGGGTTTAGACAACAATTAAAATCCCCGCCCATTATCAATCTATATTGATTCAGATTGGGAAAGGATGTAAATAAGCATTTAAAAAATTCAGGACAGTCAGTATTTGGAGCATAAACATTAACTAAAACAACTTTTTGATTAAAAAGTAAACCAGTAATAAGCAAAAATCTACCTTGCGGATCTGAAATTGTTTCATGATGTATAAAAGCAGTTGATGAGTCTATAAAAATAGAAACACCTCTCACTTTGGCTTGCGAATTTGAGTGATACTGTTGGCCCTTCCAAAACCTAAACAACCGCTGACTATCCACCTTCCTTACATGAGTCTCTTGTACAAAAATAACATTAGCATTCATTCTATGGAATACTTTGAATATTTTTTCCCGTTTAATCGGATGATTTAAACCATTAGTATTCCAAGAAACAAAGTTAATAGTCTTATCCATATTGACAATATATATTACAGTTAACACATAAGTTTGAAAGAAAAGTGAACTCATGAACCCGGAAGAAGGAAGTAAGTTCAAGAGGAAACCGGAAGTCACAGCACTGCAGCCATTTTTGTAGTTTCATATAAGCCCATGAAATAAAACTAAGTGAAAAGCAAGCGAAAAAAAGAGAAAAAAGAAAAATCCCCCTCCCACCACCCTCAAAACCCCAGGAAAAAAGCCAAAAAGAGGCAAGCGAGCGATCTAATACTAAAATTACCCCCTTGTCTCAAGACGGCAACTCGAACGTAACAAAGTTAAAAAAAATACAAACAACCCACATTATAAAAAAGGGTTGATATAACAAAAGTTAAAATATAAAATTAGTGTTATAAATGTATATAAACAAAAGGGTTAAAAAAAGAATTAAAACAATAAATGAAAATTTAAAACTTTCAAACACATCAAAACGGTTATGACGCTGCAAACACTAGAGTCTGTCGGGAAGAAGAAACACCATTTTATTTTTTTCCCAATCTTAATATTCCAATGTTAAAAGTATAAAAGAGAGCGTATATCGATTTAAAAAAAGAAAAGCAAAAAGGAAGAAAAAACCCTAATAAGTTATTTTCAACGCTAATAGATTAATAATATGAAAAAATATAAAGTCAAAATAAACCCAGCAAAAAAAAAGCTTTAACCGTATGTAAGAAATACATGTAAACCGTATCCAAAAAAAAAAACCCAAACGTCAATCTATAACAGATCCAAATCTATAGGCTAGATTACATTGGTCAGCCCGATAGAATGTCATTGTTCCAGGAAACCTTGAGCATCCGCTGGCGATTTAAACAGCCGAAAAGATCCATCCTGAAGAGTGACTCTCAAGTGTGCTGGAAATAACAGCGCTTGCTTGTAGCCTTTCTGGTGAAAATTCGACATAACCGATCTAAAAGCCAGCCTAGCCTGTAAAACCTCAGGGCTATAATCTTCCAAAATGCGAAATTTGAAACCTTGATGGGTTATCATACCTTTTTTACGAGCTGCCCGAATCAAACGCTCTTTGATATGGGGATAATGAATCCGGAGAATTACGTGTCGTGGTTTCAAACTTGAATCCGCTTGAAATCGGGAAACCTGATGTGCCCGATCGATTACCGGGGGAATATCCAGTACCTCTGAGCCCAGGACATCCATTAGAAATTTAGAGAAGAAAACGGTAAGATCACCGCTTTCAAATTTTTCCGGAATCCCAATTAGCCGAAGATTTTGTCTTCGAGAGCGATTTTCCAAATCAGTAATTTTAACTTTATAGTGATCCATCTGTTGGACGTCGAAGTTTGCTCTTCTTGTATTTTTTCGATTATACGATCTTTCTTAAGAGCGGCTTCTTCAAGAGCCAAAATACTTGCTTGTTGTTTTTGTGATTCCAGTGAAAGGGTCTGGAACTTTTCTTCAAGTGATTTCAAACGTTCGTCATACTGTAAAAACTTAACGAATATTTTTCTCTCCAGTTCTTCAAATTTGACTTCTATAAGCTTCACAACTGTTTCTAAAGTTATCGGTTCTTTCGTCTGTTTTGATTCTTTTGCTTTAGACATTTCAGCAAGTTGAGAATAATTCAAATAGTTTAAAAAGAAAAATTCTGTATGTTTAGACCCCTTTAGAATAAGTTTAAGGGGTGTTTGTAGGTTAAAAAGACGTAAAAGGTTTGGAGCAAAGCCTAGAAGCAGTTTACTCCATGAGCGCCATCTTGAGACCTGTTTTTTTGCCTTCTTAATGACTTTTTTAGTTGCCTCCTATTGGTTTTTATAAACTTCCTAATCCTCTAATTTCCCACTAATTTTTGCTCTATTATATGCCCTCTGTATGTCTTTTTTGTTGGCTTTCAATTCCCTTGTCAGCCACAGTTGTATCATACTGCTTCTTTGGGATGTATCTATCCTGCACCTTCGGAATTGTTCCCAGAAATTCTATCCATTGCTGCTCTGTTGTCGTCCCTGCCAGTGTTCTTTTCCAATCAGTTCTGGCCAACTCCTCTCTCATGCCTCTGTAATTCCCTTTATTCCAGTGTGATACTGATACATCTGACTTTAGCTTCTCCTTCTCAAGTTTCAGGGTGAATTCTATCATGTTGTGATCACACACCCCTAAGAGTTCCTCTACCTTCTCTTTAATCAATTCCAGTGTATTGCACAACACCCAATCCAGAATAGCTGATCCCCTAGTGGGCTCAACCACAAGCTGCTCGGAAAAGCCATCTCATAGCTTTCCAGAAAAGAGAGGAAAAAATACTGAGGTGTAGACATCTAGATTTTTAGATCAGAAATAACTTATTGACTTCCGGTAAGATGGCGATCGCTTAGTCGCTTCAAAGTTTCGCTCCGTTACATTTCTTACCTTTGCACTGTGTATCTCCCTTTTTAAATCTTAGTTCGTCAATTTATCTGTTTTTTCTTATCTGCCTGTGAATACGTCTATCTCACAATGACTACAAAGATTCCTAAATCCAGGACAAAAGAAGCTTCCACGTCTCTGTCTGCCGAGATTCTCTCTATCCTGGAACAGAATCGACAGGACATTCTAACTGATATCAAAACTGAATTTAGAGCCTCTATCAGTCAGCTGGAGTCAAAATTGGACCAGATTAATGCCAGAGTGGATGACCAAGCTGATGCACCTTCAATAACTCTGAGACGTGGGTTAAGGTAGGCTTTTATTGGCTGGAAGAAAGCACAAGCAGCAAGTGACCATCACACAACATCCTGGAGACTGAGGAAGGGGCTGTGCCTCCAATCGCCTTTATACCGGGGTCTGTGGGAGGAGCCACAGGAGCAGTCAGCAAGAGGGGCGTATCCAGACAGGTATATGTAGTTCACCGCACAAGCCGAACATTTATCTCGCATCGACCTAACCTCCGAAGATTTAAAACGCCGCGTTCAGCAGCTGGAAATTCTTTGCTCTAACTTAATGGAGCAAAACAGCAAACTTACTTCCAAAATGGCAGATCTCGAAAATCGGAGCAGGCGCTGCAACCTGTGAATTCTTGGTTTGCCGGAGGCCACTGAAACGGGTTCTTCCGTTGAATTTTTCTCTTCTTTCCTTGGTGAGATTTTCGGGAAAGAATTTCTTCCGACTCCACCCGAATTAGAAAGTGCCCACAGAGTGTATGTCCCTCGAGCTGTTTTAGGTTCTAGAGCACAGCCAGTTATCCTTTGTTTTCATCGATATCAGGTTAAAAACTGTCTGATTATGGGGGTATGCCGGAGAGGCACTCTAACTTTTCGAAATAATACCATTCGTATCGTGGAAGACTGTGCTCCCCAGATTCCGAAGATGCGTGCCGAGTACAAAGGCGTTATGAAGGAACTCTTCAATCGTGGATTCAAACCTTCTCTTCGTAATTCTGCCGATCTTCGAATTACGCTTACTACTGGGGATTATAAGTGGTTTAAGTCAGTTAGAGAGGCTGAAATGTTTGTCGGAGATCTCTCAACCATCTTGACTTCTTTGGACCCCGTTTGACTTTCCAAAATGGCTGATAAGTACTTTTTGAAAATAAAGTCTTTTTTGCGAACTCAGATTCTATTTGAGTAATTTAGTCCTGAAGAAGTATCTTTTGCTATCTCTGCACTGTCGTCAGGCAAATCTCCCGGACCTGATGGGTTCCCTGTCGAATTCTATAAATCATTCTCTTCACTTCTCTTATCTCAGCTACTCTCGGTACTATCTGATTCGTTTAACTATGGTAAATTGCCACCTTCATTTAATGAGGCATGTATTATCCTTTTATTTAAAAAGGGCAAAGATCCAACAGAGTGCTCCTCTTACGGGCCGATTTCTTTGCTTAATGTTGATGTTAAAATTTTGGCCAAAGTTTTGGCCCATAGATTAGAAAATGTTATACCCTCTATTATCTCTGATGATCAAACTGGTTTAATTTAAAATCATTTTTCTTTTTTTTAATATACGGTGTTTATTTAATATTTTATACTCGCCTTCAATTGGTACTCCTGAATCTGTTATTTCTCTCAATGCAGAGAAAGCGTTCGATCATATAGAGTGGAACTACCTTTTTGCGGTTTTAGAAAAATTTGACCTCGGTCAAGGTTTTATCTCTTGGATCAAATTGCTATATTTATGTCCTACCGCTTCTGTACTGACTAACTCTCAGTAATCCCAGTCGTTTAGCCTTAAACGTGGCACCCGTCAAGGATGCCCCTTTAAGTCCCTTTCTTTTTGATTTGGCTGTAGAGCCTCTGGCGATTGCATTTCGAAGCTGTCCTGAATTGATGGGGATCTGGAGGGGGGGAGTTGAGCATAAAGTTTCTCTTTACACTGACGATTTGCTACTTTTTCTTTCAAATCCATCCACCTCCTTACCTCCAATGTTTTCACTTCTTGATCAATTTAGCTAGTTCTCTGGCTATAAACTTAATCTTCATAAGAGTGAACTTTTTCCTATTAATAAAGAAGCACAAGTATTAGTATTTCATGACCTCCCCTTTAAAGTAGTTGATAATCAATTTACCTACCTTGGTATTACAGTTACAAGGAATTTTAAGGATCTTTTTCGCGAAAATTTTGCCAATCTTTTGCATTCTACAAAACAGAGTTTGTCACAATGGTCACCTTTATCTATGTCATTGGTAGGTCGTGTTAATGTTATTAAAATGTATTGTTATGACCCCAGCCCCCTCCTTTGTGAGATTCGCAAGAGCCCTAGTCAAGGGGGGGGGGGGGTCAAATGACCCAAGAGAGAGAGGGAGACGTGCTGAAGACCACGTTCCCCCGGGAAGCAGAATAAAGCGACTCTTTGACTATTGTCTCATGAAGACCACGTGTAAAGCCCTCGGGCAAAGTGGGCTGGCTGAGAGAGAGATTGACACCGGCGGTCCCGTGAGGAAGTATAAAGGAGGGTCTGGGGTGAGGACCCCTTCAGACGGACCAGAAGATACGCGAGAATTCCTGCAACAGCGTTTTGGAGAGCGACAGCCGGTGGTGGGGTTCGTGTGCGTCTTTTCCTTGCCTGGGATTGGCGACCTCACAACGGAAGAACGGCCTAGCTACAGGGGAAGCCACAGATGAGAGTCCATTCCCCAACGAGACTTCCGACTACCTCCTACAGGTTGGAAAACCTGTCGAGTAAATGTTTCATTCTCTCTCTCTCTTTCTAACAAAAGTGCACCAACGCGACACCACAACAACGGCAGCTGGTGGAACTGCAGTGACCGCAAAGACTTTGAAATATCCAGTAAACAATATATATCTACATTACCCCTAGACAACTGTAGAGCTTATTTCTGATTGATTATTACTATACCTGTGCTTTAGATTGAGTTGTGACGACGTACATGATCTGAATGTTTTGTATTAACCATGCATTTGTGCCCCTTTATAAATAAAAACGTTTGAAAATAGTAGTATCAGGCTTCAGCGGACCCATCTATCTTTGCTGATAAGTCACCCGGTTACTGGGGAACGTAACAAGTGGGTTGCTCGTCCCAGATTTGAAACCAAAGGGAAGGGTCAGGGAATCGGGCTGTAAGTCCAAACTTAAATCTGGTTACGCAGGTAGCCAGACAGGAAACCAGCAAAGATGGATGTGGGTGAATTTATGAGAAATCCGACTGTAGAGGCGCTAGGGACGGCTACCAAATCAGACTTGGTAAATCTGGCAAAGGGGTTAGGCCTCGCAGAGGTGAGGTCATCAATGAAAAAGCAGGAAGTGCGAGGGGTCATAAATCAGTATTACATTGAAAAGGAGATGTTTGCAGCTGAGGATTTGGAAAATATCCCCGAAAAGAGATTAGCGAGTGGGACAGATCAGGTAGAGTTGGAGAAAGTAAGGTTGGAACATGATCTTCAAGTAAAGCAGCTAGAAGCAGCTGCAAAGGAAAAGGCTGAGGAACGAGCTGCAAAGGAAAAGGAAGGGGTGCAGGTGTTCAAACTAAAGGAATTAGAGATGAAACGGGGTCATGAGCTCCAGCTAAAGCAGCTAGAAGCAGAAGCAGAAGAGAAAGAGAAACAAAGGAGCCATGAATTGGAGCTGGACAGGCGAAAGCAAGAGCGAAGAGCTCAAGGGCAAGAGAGAGAGGAGGAGTTTGATGTTAGTCAGGCGTTGAGGTTGGTCCCCCCCCCCCTTCGAGGAGACGGATGTTGATAGTTATTTCTTGCTTTTTGAAAAGGTGGCAGTGAATCAGAAGTGGCCCAGAGAGCAGTGGGTGGCGTTGTTACAAAGTGTGTTACGAGGGAAAGCACAGCGGGCATATGCCGCGTTGCCCCCAGAAGGGGAAGGGAATTATGACCAAGTAAAGGAGGCCATTCTCCGAGGTTACGAGTTAGTACCTGAGGCGTATAGACAAAGGTTCCGAAATTTAAGAAAAGGATGGAATCAAATGTATACCGAGCTAGCCCATGAGAAGGGTGTGCTCTTGGACCGTTGGTGCACCGCGGAAAAGGTGGCCGAGAATTATGGGCGTATCAGGGAGTTATTTTTGATTGAGGAATTTAAAGGTTGTGTTCCGGAAGAGATCCGGATGTATTTGAATGAGAGGACGAATCAGTCCATCTTAGAAATTGCTAGGTTCGCAGATGAATATGCCCTAACCCACAAGACAAAGTTTTCCTTGCCAAAAAGTTACCAGAGAGACCGTGGGAACGGTAGAGAAAGTCCGCCGGC
Organism: Hemitrygon akajei; assembly: GCF_048418815.1. Taxonomy (NCBI): domain Eukaryota; kingdom Metazoa; phylum Chordata; class Chondrichthyes; order Myliobatiformes; family Dasyatidae; genus Hemitrygon; species Hemitrygon akajei. The sequence goes on along the minus strand of NC_133141.1, from coordinate 71,751,709 downwards.
AGAGGCGGAGATCCCGCTGGGAGCTAGTGGTAAAATTGAGGAGGAGAGGCAAGACGGCAGGAGAGGTCCTGGCTTGACCTGTTTTAATTGTGGAAAGGTGGGTCATATTGCATCTAAATGCTTTGCTCCGAGGAAGGAGACAGAGAGAGAGAGAGCAGCGATCCCTATCGGGTGTGCAGTGGTAATCAGAAAATCAGCAAGAGGGTCCCAGCGGAGCAGAGAGCGCGAGGGGTCGGAGATTTATCTGTCACACGGAACCGTGTCTGTGAGGAAGGGGGACCCGTCAATTCCCGTACGGATTTGGAGAGACACGGGGGCGGAGCTATCATTAATTACCTGTAACGTATTACAATTCGGACCTCCGACGGGCGAGGTAGCCCTGAGAGGAATAGGAAAAGGGACAGAAAGGGTGTCTTTGCGTAGGGTCATTTTGGATTGTGAGCTGGTGTATGGATCAGTTGAAATAGGAGTGCCATCAGAATTCCCGAGAACTGACGTGGATGTCCTCCTTGGGAACGATTTAGCAGGAGGTCGGCCATGACTATGACCCGCCGACCGGTGCGTGTTGAGGCCCCGCCCATAGAGTCCCCGAGCTATCCCGCATGCGCGGACACTCGCAGCCTGTCGAGAGCGGCAGCTGAGAACGGGAGCAGTTTAAAATTGGCTAGTTTTGATTTGGCCGAGACGTCTTTACCGACCCTGAGCCACAAGGGTTTCAAGGGTGGTAAAACGAGGACTAGTAACGTAAAAGGGGGTAAGGGAGAGAAGGTAGATCTGCCCTTAGCGAAGAAAAAGGTCCTAGAGGTAGGAAATAAAGATGAGAAACAGATAAAGCTGTTAAAAGGTCCAGGGTTGGACATGGATGTTCTGTCTGGTTTGGCAGGACTGTTTGAAGAAGTTGAAAATTCTAAAGGTGTTCCCGATAATGAAATGAGGGCAGTCCTAGATGAAAAGGATGCCATTACCTTGAAGAAGTCTGCTGGGTTGGCAGATGAGGTTGTTTCAGCCCGCGGGGTTGAGTTTACTCCGGAAGTGAGTTCCCAGAGAGTAACTGGGAGGATCAGGGGAATTTAGAATTTGAAAAGGGTACAGGTATTGAAAGCCTGGAAGAGGTCAATGCCCCGTTTGAGTGTGTCCAAGATGGGGATGCACGTGGTCCTGAACCTAGTCACGGAGCTCAGAAAAAGTCTGAGGTATTTGACTCAGCTGGACGAGACGGTCGTCCTTTTGTAGCAGATAGACTTGGTTCGGAAAAAAAAGGGTTAACCTTGGGAAGTGTGAGTTCCCAGATGGTTGTGCTGAAGGGGGTGTTCAGAGTTAATGTGGAGTTTACGAATGGGGAGATAACTGTTGTTGTGGAGGAGAACGGTAAATCTGTAGTTCCCAAATCGAATGAAAAAAAGTTAAAGTCTAGATTGATGCCTGCGCATCGATTACAGGTTGATTTGGAATGTAAGGGTGCCTCACAAGCTACTGTTATTCAAGAAAGCGCTGTGAGGAAGCCAAAATTTAAATGCGGCCGGAGAAAAAGGTTCGAACTGAAACACATCAGCCTGCATGGTCTTGACAAAAGGGTTAACTACCTGTGTAGCATTAAAGAATTGGGTGGAAATTCCCATGATGGACTAGGTTGGGGACACGGAGTTAAGAGAATAACCCTCGTGGAAAGGAAAGGCGGGAGAGTACCTCGCCAAATTACTCAAGTTCCCCACGGGGAGACTCTCCGGAAAAGAGGCGATGGTTAATAGAAAATGCCATTTTTAAACAGCAACGCCGGTTGTACGGGTTTGCGCCAAAGCCTGTGACTAATAAAGACAACCCCTTTGGAGACCTGCCGGTGAAATAACACGACCAAAACGATTAGTATTTGTATAAGCTTTTGTAGATGCACCTAAGCTAAGATCACACCTCCTTAGTTTTGTTGCTGAAGAAAATAAATAAATAGGTGGTTATTGAGCTGAAGTTTGATGCTACCAGACTTTAGTACGGTACGCGATGTTAAGATATTAAAGAAAGGGGCACTGTAATTGTTACCTGTTTAGATACTGAACCGCTGGTAAAAAACTTTTAAGAGGGGAGGTGTTATGACCCTAGCCCCCTCCTTTGTGAGATTCGCAAGAGCCCTAGTCAGGGGGGGGTCAAATGACCCAAGAGAGAGAGGGAGACGTGCTGAAGACCACGTTCCCCCGGGAAGCAGAATAAAGCGACTCTTTGACTATTGTCTCATGAAGACCACGTGTAAAGCCCTCGGGCAAAGCGGGCTGGCTGAGAGAGAGATTGACACCGGCGATCCTGTGAGGAAGTATAAAGGAGGGTCTGGGGGGGGAGGACCCCTTCAGACGCACCAGAAGATACGCGAGAATTCCTGCGACAGCGTTTTGGAGAGCGACAGCCGGTGGTGGGGTTCGTGTGCGTCTTTTCCTTGCCTGGGATTGGCGACATCACCACGGAAGAATGGCCTAGCTACAGGGGAAGCCACAGATGAGAGTCCATTCCCCAACGAGACTTCCGACTACCTCCTACAGGTTGGAAAACCTGTCGAGTAAATGTTTCATTCTCTCTCTCTCTTTCTAACAAAAGTGCACCAACGCGACACCACGACAACGGCAGCTGGTGGAACTGCAGTGACCGCAAAGACTTTTAAATATCCAGTAAACAATATATATCTACATTACCCCTAGACAACTGTAGAGCTTATTTCTGATTGATTATTACTATACCTGTGCTTTAGATTGAGTTGTGACGACGTACATGATCTGAATGTTTTGTATTAACCATGCGTTTGTGCCCCTTTATAAATAAAAACGTTTGAAAATAGTAGTATCAGGCTTCAGCGGACCCATCTATCTTTGCTGATAAGTCACCCGGTTACTGGGGAACGTAACAGTATATCCTCCTTAAATTTTTATATTTATTTCAATCTATTCCAAATTTTATTTCTAAAACCTTTTTTGATTCCTTAGACTATTATTTTGTCCTATTTGTGGAAGGGTAAGTGTTCTAAAATTAATAAAGCTTACCTTCAAAAATCTAAAAAAGGTGTCATGGCCTTACCTAATTTCCATTTATATTATTGGGCAGCTAATATTCGTTGTCTTACCTTCTGGTCTTTTTTCCATAGCAAGTCTGACTGCCCTAAATGGGTAGCAATGGAGCTGAATGCCACTAAGGATCTCTCTAATTCTGCACTTCTTGGATCTGCACTCCCTAGTAGTTTGTCTAGACTAATTGTTAATCCTCTTGTTAGACACACTCTGTGAATATGGGCCCAGTTTAGGAAATTTAATGGTTTCTATGGTTTTTACCTTTCTAGTCCTATTTTACATAATCATCTTTTTTTTACCCTCTATGCACGATTCAACATTCTATGATTGGTATAGAAAGGGTATTAGGTATTTTGAAGATCTTTTCATTGATAATTGCTTCGCATCTTTTCAACAACTTTCTGCTAAGTTTAATCTACCTAATGCCCATTTCTTCAGATACTTCCAAATTAGACACTTCATTAATCCTTTATTACCCAACTTTCCTGAGATGCCCAAGAAAAACGCTATGGACCTGTTTCTTACTATTAATACATTGGGTAAAGGCTTAATATCTTTTATTCATGATAAATTAGCACCTTTACGGCGCGCCCCTTTGGATAAAATCAGAATGGCTTGGGAGCATGACTGAAATATTCCCTTATCTGATGTGGTTTGGGACTCGATTCTCAAGTCAGTTAACTCAAATTCTCTTTGTGCTCGCCACTGTCTTTTACAGTTTAAGATTGTTCATAGGGCCCATATGTCCAAATCTAAATTATCTGGATTTTATCCTAATATTAGTCCGGTTTGTGATAAATGCAAAAGTGGCGAGGCCTCTCTCATTCATATGTACTGGACCTGCCCTAGTCTAGAGAAATTTTGGAGAGATGTTTTCCTAACTTTACCTCATATTCTGAATTGCCACTTAGAACCTAACTCTCTGATTGCTCTTTTTGGTTCCTGAGGTGAGATGGATATACATTTGAGCTCGACTAAATGTCGAACACTATCCTTTGCTTCTCTTCTGGCTAGACGTCTAATTCTTCTTAGATGGAGAGATGTTTCCCCACCCACGCACGCTCAATGGCTCAATGATATTATGTCCTGTTTAGACCTTGAAAAAATTCACTACTCAATTCTTAATTCGAACATAAAGTTTCATAAGGTCTGGGGACCTTTTATTGAATATTTTCATAAACTTTCTTCTGATTAAGTTTTTTTTCAGTCCATTACTTACAGCTTTTTTTGGTAGTAGGCATTATTATCTTCTGTTTTTACTTGTACTTACAGTTTTGGGGGCTGGAATGTTCTGATCTATATTTCCTACATTTGCTGTGGTTGGTCTGGAGGGTTTTTTTCCTTGCGGGGGTGGGGGGACACTAACTTTACATGACTTTAATTTGGGTGCTTTTTCAATTATCATTGTGAATTATATTATTGTATGTTTATCTTGCACTGTATTAATTTCCTATTTTGTTTTTGGGGTTTTTTTGCTGTAGTGTTGTAGAAAATGCATTAAAAAATTTAAAAAAGAAATAACTTACATGTTGGTTTTGATCTTCCAAGAGGAATATTTAAGCCTGTATTTGTGGCTCAGGCCAGCAGTGGAAAATATTGATTAAGATTCCTTCTCCTGCAGCTTTATTTCATTAAAAATTTGAGGAGATATGGTACGTCACCAGAAACTCTTAAGAAATTTCTACAGATATACAATGGAGAGCATTCTGACTGGCTGGGTGATGCCTCAAGAAGGCAGCATCCATCATTAAGGACCCTCACCATCCAGGATGTGCCCTCTTCTCACTGCTACCATCAGAGAGCCAGAAAACCCACCCTCCATGTTTTAGGAACAGCTTCTTCTCCTCCGCCATCATATTTCTGAATGGTCCATGGGCCCAAGAACACCACCTGACTGCACCTCTCTGGATATTGAGTTCAACTGCAACGTTCCTGTGATCGAGTAGACAATTAGCTCCCTGTTTAGGTTGGTGGAAAAATTCTTTAAGCCTTTAACATTAGTGAGTTCACCTGTGTACCTGCCCAGCACCTACCCCTGACACTGAGTGAGGGCTCAGTGGCTCCAAGTACAATGTCAAGTGGGGATATTTACAGGTCTGAGTGTCAGGAGTTGTAGAGGAGGCTGGACCCAGAAGCAGAATTCAGCGGAGAGCGATAACTTGGATAGTAGGTTGCAAAATAACAAGCCGCTAGGGGCCACGAAACAAGAGAACAGAACAAGCAACAGCAGGTTGTTCGGCACCGCTGTTTTGGCCAATTTAAATGCCAAGCCAAACTGAAAAGGTCAGGGTGCTGGGGTCGGAGGCGAGCGACGGGCCGGTGTTCAGCTCACTACTCTGAGGTTTACTCATCTCTGCGCTGAACTGAGGCTGTGGCCTGTAACTAACGGGCTCCTGGACCGGCTACAGTGACGACTGGCTTCGTGAACTCCAGTTCTGTATGTTATTTGCTCACTTTTATTGTTCACACAATTTGTTTTTCTCTGCACATTGGATGTTTGATGGTCTTTTTAATGGGTTCTATGGGATTTCTTTGTTCTGTGGCTGACTGTAAGGAGACAATTCTCAAGGTTTTATGTCATATACATACTTTGATAATGAACGTACTTTGAACTTTAATGGAACAGAGCCACTAGCATGCCTTCTTCGTGATTGCATCGATGTGTTGGGTCCAGGATCAAACCTCTGAGATGTTGACACCAGGAACTCGAAGCCTTCTTCATCATGAATGGTGCAAAGTTAGAACTGCCAAAGGAGATGACATAATGGAGACAATATATTATTGACATAGGAACAGAAAGGATTTGAAAATGGAAATAAAAACCTACAGATGCTGATTGTCAGTCAGAATGCTCTCCACGGTACATCTGGAGTCGTTGGAGGACAGAGGAAAGAGTTGCTAAACCCTGAGAGCTGTTGACGGCTGCAGTGCACCCAGGTAGTCTGAACAGAGCACATGCGCCCCCCGCTGGCCAGTGGAGGAACTGCAAGGAAGTGGGCAGACAGTGCAGAGTTCAGCCAAAGTGACTCCCTCCCTCTGTGAAGTCCGGGCTCTTTAATCCAAACTTTGCTTTGTACACTTCGAAGAAACAAAGCAGAGGATAGAAGCAATGATGGAGTGATGAGCGTAGGCCTATTCATTTCATCAATCTACTTCACTGAGCTTACTGACTGACATTTTCAACACCTCACCCATCCAGGCTGCTGTTCCTGCAGGCTTCAGATCAGCCACCATCATCCCTGCACCAAAGAACTCTACACCTGCAGAACTAAGTGACTACTGATGCCAATCATCTTGAGGTGCTTTGAATGGTTGGTAAGGGCACAGACCAAAAACTCCATTGGTAGTGGGCACCACTGACAGAACTGCTGCACGGCAGGTGTCATTCACCTGGGCCTGTCACACCTCGCAAACGTCAGAACGCTGTTTCTGGACTTCAGTTCCGCAGTGAACTCGTTGGTCTAAGTACACCACTGTGCCACTGGACTTCCTAACCGACACATCTCAGATAGTCAGGATGCACTACTGCCCCTCTCTCTCTCTCCCCATCATCCTCAACACGAGTGCCCCCCTGGGTGAGCCCACTGTTGTACACTCTGTTCACACGTGGCTTCATAGCCATACACCGTAAGACATAGGAGCAGAATTAGGCCATTCGGCCCATTGAGTCTGCTCCCTCATTCCATCATGGCTGATTTATTGTCCCTCTTAACCCCATTCTTCTGCCTTCTCCCCATAATCTTTGACGTCCTGACTAATCAAGAACCCATCAACCTCTGCTTTAATGTCTTGACCTCCTCAGCCATCCATGGCAATAAATTTCATGGATTCTGGCTAAAGAAATTCCTCCATCTCTGTTCTAAAGGAATGTCACTATGTATATTCTGAGGCTGTGCCCTCTGGTCCTAGACTCCCCCACTATAGGAAACATCCTGTCCACATCCACTCTATCTGTGTCCTCTGGTCCTAGACTCTCCCACTATAGGAAACATCCTCTCCACATCCACTCTATCTGTGTCCTCTGGTCCTAGACTGTCCCACTATAGGAAACATCCTCTCCACATCCACTCTATCTGTGCCCTCTGGTCCTAAACTCCCTCACTATAGGAAACATCCTCTCCACATCCACTCTATCTGTGTCCTCTGGTCCTAAACTCCCCCACTATAGGAAACATCCTCTCCACATCCACTCTATCTGTGTCCTCTGGTCCTAGACTCCCCCACTATAGGAAACATCCTCTCCACATCCACTCTATCTGTGTCCTCTGGTCCTAGACGCCCCCACTATAGGAAACATCCTCTCCACATCCACTCTATCTGTGTCCTCTGGTCCTAGACTCCCCCACTATAGGAAACATCCTCTCCACATCCACTCTATCTGTGTCCTCTGGTCCTAGACTTCCCCACTATAGGAAACATCCTCTCCACGTCCACTCTATCTGTGCCTTTCAATATTCGGTAGATTTCAATGAGATCACCCCCCCCCCCCCCCATCCTTCTAAACTCCAGCGAGTACAGACCCAGAGCCATCAAACACTCCTCATACATTAACCCTTTCATTCCCGGAATCATTCTCATGAACCTCCTCTGGACACTCTCCGATGCCAATGCAACCATTCTTAAATGTGGGACCCAAAACTGCTCACAACATTCCAAATGCAGTCTGCCCAATGCCTTATAAAGCCTCAGCATTACATCCTTGCTTTTCAGTCCTCTGGAAATGAATGCAAATGTTGCATTTGCCTTCCTCGCCACAGACTCAACCCGCACTTCAAAGTGATCTTACATGTGATTGAAGCAGCGGTTACGAATAGGTCTCTGATGAGTCATAAGCCCAGGCCTATTCATTTTATCAATCTACTTCATAGATTATCATTCAAGTCATATAAATAAAACTCCCTTCCAATCATTTTCTACCTTCACCTATCCACCATACAGCTAACTCTTTATAGAGACATAGAGTAATAACTTTAAGGTTGTTATATCTGGGGGGAGGCAATGGGGACAAGCTCCCACTATCTATTAAATGCTCCCAATGGTGTGTGTCTCAAATAGCCTCTGACAACCAAGACCAGCTCCCGGCCTTCACATGTGGCTCAACTACTAAGCCCAGTGGAAACGTTTTTACTAACAGGAGGAGGGGCAAAGGCGGGTTACCGGCGCCTTAAAACCCGCCGGGCAGATGGAGCTCGTCAGCCGCGGTTGGCAGCTCATCTAGAGGGAAAACTCTGATCTCAAACCTCCGGCTGCCTTGCGGCTACACCCGCTCCCAAGGGAAAAATCTGGAGTCCCTAAGGCAGTCCTACGTCGAGTTCAACGCTGACTGGCAACTCCTGGGGCCAAACTGTATCGGTCTCTGCTGTTCCTTTGGGTTCATCTGATGCATGAAGAGGGGGAGCCCACTACATATTGTACAGCCCTGGCTCACATACTAGCTAGGATGCAATATCCGTCATCGACCCCGACCAACAGAGGGCCTCAAAAGAGTAATACTGCACCTATAAAAGGCCTTTGACCCATCCAGTCCACACCAATCAAACTGCCCATCTAATCCAGTCCCAGTTGCTCGCATGTGACCCTTATCCTTCTGAACCTTTTCTCTACATGTACCCGGGGTAGGGGGTGTATGGGGTGACCAGGGAGGGTAGCACCTCTGGTGAAGGGGCTTGTTGTGTCCATTCTGGGGCAGCTCACTCACCTTTGGTCCTCACCAGACACTCAGCTCTCACCCGTGGCTCCAAGTATCTGTTTGCACGTGACAGCAGCCACACCCCGGTACACGGCTCTGACAGGCCGGCTAACCCAGGTGAGGGTAGCTGGCAGTCTCGTGCCCTGGTGAGATAGGGACATGCCTGTCCTATCATGTGATGTCAGCTCCAGCAGACTGGGCAGATGAGATCTGGAGTGAGATCCAACGGCCAGGAAGGTGGCACTGCGACGCTCCATGGAGAGCGAGGGGCATGACAAGGCACAGAAGACATCGTGGTCATCCACCGTAACCGAGGCAGACCCCAGTTTGTGACGCTTGTTCATACCACTGGATCCAGACTTCTGAGGTGGAGAGAGTGGAACTGCCCCAGTGCAACGGCTTTTCCACTTTAAAAACTCCTGCACAGGTCTGTCATCGCTGAACGTGACAGACAACCACCATCACACCAGATCCACATATGCAACTCCCTCAGTGTGAAGAAGTCTCTCAGGTTTCTTTTAAGTCTTTTCTTCTCACCTTAAACCTAGAGTTCAAAATAAATTTATTAAACTATGTAATGTCACCATTTCATTTTCTTGCGGGCATTCTCAATACCTCCATTAACCATAATAGAATCAATGAAAGACCACACCAACAGGATGGACAACCAGTGTGCAAAAGACAACAAACTGTGCAAATAAAAAAGGAAAGAGGAAAAAAGAAATAATAATACAAATATTCTAATACAATTAATTCAAATAGTAGAGCTATTTTGGAAAGATATAAACATGAACTTTGGACTGGGTAAATGCAGAACATTAAACATAAAGGAAGGTGGAATGGAGCTAATAGAATACACACCAGAGCAGCAGGATACAATACAACTGATGGGTGAATATGGAACATATCAGTGTCTGGATTATCAACAAGCAAAGAAAATCGATCATAGTGTGATAAAGGGAAAACTTTTGAAAGGATTTACTTCAAGGCTTAAGAGAATCTGCCAAACAGAGCCCAATAGTAAAAATATAACAAAGGCGATAAACACTCTCACTATACCCATATTAACATAAAATTTTGGCATAATATCTTGTTCCAAAACTGATCTGGAAAATTTACAGAGAAAAATAAGAAATGAAAAGACAAATGTTAGAAAACACAACGTACACTCAAACACACGACCTAGGACAGAAGGAGGAAGGGGAATAAGAGACATAAAACATTTACACAACAGTCAGAGAAAACTTCAAAGGATATATTTCCATCAACGAAAACAGGATTCAGCACTCCACACGGGCTTATGGAGTTCTGATTACAAGTACTTGCCACTGTGTGTGCATCCACCGTGAGCGATGACGATCACTGACATCCGTGGGTGGGTGGGTGTGTTTGTGTCTGGAGGCGAGAGGTGAGTCCGTTCTGGGCTCGGAAGTAGCTCCCACACAAAGGGCAAGTGTGTGAAGGTTCTGCAGCTCGTTCTTTCCACTGTTGTGACTTTCCAGCTTTGGTGGCGCCTTTATTGAGAAGGCTGTACCAGGATGAGCGATTCTAGGCTGCATGTTCGCAAGAAGTGTGATTGGTCTCAAGGACCGTGAGCGAAGTCTTGAGCGTGTCCTCGAATCATTTTCGCTGACCACCACGAGAGTACTTCCCTGTGGACAATTCTCCGAACAACAACTGCCTGGGGATGTGACCGTCTGACATCCTGACCATCTGACTTGATGTTTTGTCAGCAATGTGTGGATGGTGAGCGTGTCTGCTGCAGACAGCGCTTCCGTGTCAGGAATTCTGTCTGGCCAATTGATGTTCAAGATCTTCCATCTAGGCATGATCATTGGAAGTGGTTCAGTCTAAGCACATGTCCCACGTACACAGCCCACGTTTCATACATGTAGAGAAGGGTGGGTAGAAAGACAGCATGGTGCACTTCAGCTTGGTCTTCAGAGTAATTCCCCTTGGCTAGGCAGTTTTCACCACACGCCGGAGTGCTTTGCGGGACAATTGCTGTACCACACTGAGATGCAGTTGGTGAGTATGCTCTCAGTGCTACAGCGGTAAAAGTCCGTCAGTATCCTGGGACAGAGGTGAGCTTTCTTGATGCTCCACAGGAAGTAAAGGTGATGTTGTGTCTTTTTGATCAGGATGGAGGAGTTCAGGGACCAGGTGAGATCCTCGGAAATGTGGACACCAAGGAATTTGAAGCTTGATACACGCTCCACTACAGCTCCATTGATGTAGATGGGGACGTGAGTGTGGCTCCTAGCATGCCTGAAGTCCACAATGATCTCCTTGGTCTTCTGGGTGTTAAGGGCCAGGTTGTTGTCAGCAAACCATGCGGCCAGGTGCTGGACCTCATCCCTGTAGGCTGTCTCGTCATCCCCTCTGATCAGGCCAACCAGCGTGGTGTCGTCTGCGAACTTGGTTATAGAGTTAGAACCATGTACAGGAACACAGTCATAGGTGAAAAGGGAGTACAGAAGAGGGCTCAGCACACAGCCTTGAGGCACGCCGGTGTTCAGGGTGAGAGTGGAGGAGGAGAGGTTGTCTAACTTAACAGATTGGGGTCTGTTAGTCAGAAAGTCCAAGGTCTAATTGCAGAGGGATGAGCTGATACCAAGCTGGTGAAGTTTGGCGATCGGCTTGGAGGGGATCACAGTATTGAATGCCGAACTAAAGTCAATGAACAGCATTCTGACGTGAGAGTTGGGGCTGTCCAGGTGGGTCAGGGCAGAGTGAAGTGCCGTGGAGATGGCGTCCTCTGTTGACCTGTTGGTGCGATAGGCAAATCGATGGGGGTCCAGGGTAGTGGGCAGACAGGATTTCAGATGTGATAGAACCAGTCTCTATGATGGGGGTGAGTGCAACTGGGCAGAAGTCATTCAGGCCCATGGCAGTGGAATGCTTTGGCACTGGCACGATGGTGGCGATCTTGTGGGGACAACTGCCTGGGCCAGGGACAGATTGAAAATGTCCGTGAAGACCCCGGCCAACTGCCCTGCACAGACTCTGAGCACACGGCCAGGTATTCCATCCGGACCAGCTGCCTTCCGTACATTCACCCAGCTCAGGGTGGCGCAGACTTCGGAGGTGGAAAGTGAGAGAGGCAGTTCACCAGGTGGGAGATCCGCTTTGAGGGTGACCTCCTTGTTCTCTCGGTCAAAGCAAGCGTAGAAATAATTGAGCTCATCAGGGAGGGAAGCAGGGCTGGGAGGGGGCACAATACTAGGTGGTTTGAAGTCTGTAATGACCTGTATGCCATGCCATATGCACCGGGGGTCCGAGGAGTTGAAATGCTCCTGGATTCTCTGTTTGTATGTGTGTTTAGCCTGAGAGATTCCCCTCCTCAGGTTGGTCCTTCAGGCCTCGTCTCCAGGATTTGCTGATCGCAGTTTTGACCTTTGGGCCTCGTCTCCAGGATTCGCTGATCATGGGTTTGACCTTTGGAAGAAGCATTTACAGCCTGAACATGCAGACTGCACACAGTCAAAACTGAGCCTTAGGACTGAAGCTGTGCGACCAGAGCAACGAGACAGCAACTGTAGCGACCCATCAGTGTGGCTTTTCCGGTCACAATGTTCAGCTGAAGTGCAGCCATTGGGCTTCACGCGCCTCAGTGCTAAACGCAGCGCAATCAGCAGCTGGGGACTCACTTTCTGAGACACTGCAGTTCATGTCCTTTGTGTTTTTTTGCTTTGCTTCTTTTTTTTTGGCTATTTGCACGATTTGATCGAGGGGCTTCAGCGCTGAGCTGACCCTGCAGCTGGCACGGCGCTGAGCTGATTCTGCCACCGGGCCCTGGACCCGCTTCACTCGCGTTGGCTCTGGGCTTCGTCTTATTTGCACCTTTTTGTTCCTTGCACAATTTGTTCTTTTTTCACAGATTGCGTGCTTGATGGTCTTTGTTGTATGGGGGGGGTTCCATGGCGTTTGTTTTCTGGCTGACCCTGACCCTGACTCATGCATCTTTGGACTGTGGGAGGAGACTGGGGCACCCGGAGGAAGCCCGCACAGTCAAGGGGAGAGCATGCAAGCTCCTCACAGACAGCCGGCCTGCTGTTTGGCCGAGTTAAGCGCCAGCCCATGGGGGCGAGACACAGAACAGCACTGCTCACTGCTCCGTGAGGTTTACCTGTCTCTGTGCTGAACGGAGGCTGTGGCCTACACCTGCCCGGAATTCTGGCTTGGTTGCGTTGGCGACCGGCTTCGTGGCTGTGAACTTCAGTTCTGAACGTTACTTGCTGACTTTTATTGTTTGCACGACTTGTTTTTGTTTCTGCACATTGGGTGTTTGACGGTCGTCCCTCTTCAATGGGTTCTGTTGGGTTTCTTTGTTCTGTGGCTGCCTGTCGGGACGAATCTCAAGGGTGTATATCATATGCATACTTTGAACTTTCAACCTTGACTTTAGAACTCCATCACACTGGGAGTCTGGGTAGATCTGATGTCTATTGGGGGGTGTTTAGGGGGGATATACAGGATTTCTTGGGTGGAGACACGTCCCTACCAAAGGAGGTGTAAGGCGCTCCTTCCCTCCGCTAGCCTGCAAGACACCCTTGGGTAAGGTGTAGCCCCTGCTTAACCCCCCGATCAGGGTCACATGAAGCCATGGGAGCAGGTGGTGGACGGTCGTATGAGCAGCCGGTTCAGATCACAAGTCCTGGTGATGTGACCACTGACGCCAAGCAGACAATCTCTGAAGAGTATTGATAATGGCTGGGGGGGGGGGGGGGTCACCCGTCTTGTAAAGACACTGCCCCAGAAGAAGACGATGGCAAACCACTTCTGTAGAAACATTTGTCAAGAACAATCATGGTTCATGGAGACCTGTCTGACCCACCGAGACCCTCCAGTCCTTTGCGTAGGCTATTGTTTCTTTAAAAGATCATTCAACATAAACCCATGAATTGCAACAGATTCATCATAATTTGCAAATGAACTTTCCCCAGATAAAGATCAGCTTTCCTTTGTCATAGTATATCAAAACACTCAGTGAAAAGCATCATTTGTGACACAGTCCGAGGATGTGCTGGGGGCGCCCCCGAGTGTCCAGTGCCAATACAGCATGCCCACAACTTACCAACCCTAACTGGTACATCTCTGGACTGTGGGAGGAGCACCCATAAAAACCCACATGGTCACGGGGAGAACGTACAAGCTCCTCACAGACAGCAGTGGGTATTGAACCTGGGTCACCAGGTACTGTAAAGTGTTACACTCACTGTCCCAATAGTTAGGTAGCTCCTGGGAAAAAAGAATTGAGTATTCTTTCTAACTTTACCAACTGTCTGCATGAAAAATCCCTCATTTCTGTCTACAGGTTTATTATTGTAAATATTTCAATGTGATTACTGACCAGTTATTACCCCTCAACCATCAGGAAGGAGGTACAGGAGCCTCAGGTCCCACACCACCAGGTTCAGGGACAGTTATTACCCCTCAACCATCAGGAAGGAGGTACAGGAGCCTCAGGTCCCACACCACCAGGTTCAGGAACAGTTATTACCCCTCAACCATCAGGAAGGAGGTACAGGAGCCTCAGGTCCCACACCACCAGGTTCAGGGACAGTTATTACCCCTCAACCATCAGGAAGGAGGTACAGGAGCCTCAGGACCCACACCACCAGGTTCAGGAACAGTTATCACCCCTCAACCATCAGGAAGGAGGTACAGGAACCTCAGGACCCACACCACCAGGTTCAGGAACAGTTATTACCCCTCAACCATCAGGAAGGTGGTACAGGAACCTCAGGACCCACACCACCAGGTTCAGGAACAGTTATTACCTCTCAACCATCAGGAAGGAGGTACAGGAACCTCAGGCCCCACACCACCAGGTTCAGGGACAGGTATTACACCTCAATCATCAGGCTCCTGAACCAGAGGATAACTTCACTCAACTTCACTCGCCCCATCATTGAAATATTGCCACAACCAATGGACTCACTTTCAAGGACTCTTCATCTCATCTTCTCATATAACCATATAACAATTACAGCACAGAAACAGGCCATCTCAGCCCTTCTAGTCATGCCAAACGCTTACTCTCACCTAGTCCCACTGACCTGCACTAAGCCCATAACCCTCCATTCCTTTCCTGTCGATATACCTATCCAATTTTACTTTAAATGACAATACCGAACCTGCCTCTACCACTTCTAGTGGAAGCTTGTTCCACACAGCTACCACTCTCTGAATAAAGAAGTTCCCCCTCGTGTTACCCTTAAACTTTTGCCCCCTAACTCTCAACTCATGTCCTCTTGTTTGAATCTCCCCTACTCTAAATGGAAAAAGCCTATCCACATCAACTCTATCTATCCCCCTCATAATTTTAAATACCTCTATCAAGTCCCCCCTCAACCTTCTACACTCCAAAGAATAAAGACCTAACTTGTTCAACCTTTCTCTGTAACTTAGGTGCTGAAACCCAGGTAACATTCTAGTAATGGGAACATTTCTAGACCATCCCATGTTATTTCACTCCTGATGAAGGGTTTCGGCCTGAAACGTCGTCACTACCTCCTCCCATAGATGCTGTCTGGCCTGCTGAGTTCTGCCAGTATTTTGTGTTTTTCATTTATTTCCAGCATCTGCAGATTCACTCGTGTTAACATTCTAGTAAAACTTCTCTGTACTCTTTCTATTTTATTGACATCTTTGCTATAATTCGGTGACCAGAACTGTACACAATACTCCAAATTCGGCCTTACCAATGCCTTGTACAATTTTAACATTACATCCCAACTCCTATACTCAATGCTCTGATTTATAAAGGCCAGCATACCAAAAGCTTTCTTCACCACCCTATCCACATGAGATTCCACCTTCAGGGAACTATGTACCATTATTCTTAGATCACTCTGTTCTACTGCATTCCTCAATGCCCTACCATTTACCATGCATGTCCTATTTGGATTATTCCTACCAAAATGTAGCACCTCACACTTATCAGCATTAAACTCCATCTGCCATCGTTCAGCCCACTCTTCTAACTGGCCTAAATTTCTCTGCAAGCTTTGAAAACCTATTTCATTATCCACAACGCCACCTATCTTAGTATCATCTGCATACTTACTAATCCAATTTACCACCCCATCATCCAGATCATTAATGTATATGACAAACAACATTGGACCCAGTACAGATCCCTGAGGCACACCACTAGTCACCGGCCTCCAACCTGACAAACAGTTGTCCACCACTACTCTCTGGCACCTCCCATCCAGCCACTAATGAATCCATTTTACTACTTCAATATTAGCACCTAACGATTGAACCTTCCTAACTAACCTTCCGTGCGGAACCTTGTCAAAGGCCTTACTGAAGTCCATATAGACAACATCCACTGCTTTACCCTCGTCAACTTTCCTCGTAACTTCTTCAAAAAATTCAATAAGATTTGTCAAACATGACCTTCCATGCACAAATCCATGCTGACTGTTCCTAATCAGACCCTGTCTATCCTGATAATTATATATACCATCTCTAAGAATACTTTCCATTAATTTACCCACCACTGACGTCAAACTGACAGGCCTATAATTGCTAGGTTTACTTTTAGAACCCTTTTTAAACAATGGAAAAACATAAGCAATATGCCAATCCTCTGGCACCATCCCCGTTTCTAATGATATCTGAAATATTTCTGTCAGAGCCCATACTATTTCTACACTAACTTCCCTCAAGGTCCTAGGGAATGTCCTATCAAGACCTGGAGATTGATCCACTTTTATATTCCTTAAAAGCGCCAGTACTTCCTCCTCTTTAATCGTCATAGTTTCCATAACTTCCCTACTTGTTTCCCTTATCTTACACAATTCAATATCCTTCTCCTTAGTGAACACCGAAGAAAAGATATTGTTCAAAATCTCCCCCATCTCTTTCGGCTCCACACATAGCTGTCCACTCTGATTCTCTAAGGGCCAATTTTATCCTTCACTATCCTTTAAATGACCTCCATTTCTCTATTACATCCTTCCTGTAAAACAAATTGTCCCAATCCACTCTTTAATCCTTTCACATCTCCTCAAAGTTAGCCTTTCTCCAATCAAAAATCTCAACCCTGGGTCCAGTCCTATCCTTCTCCATAATTATATTGAAACTAATGGCATTGTGTTCACTGGACCCAAAGTGCTCCCCAACACATACCTCCGTCACCTGACCTATTTCATTCCCTAACAGAAGATCCAACACTGCCCCTTCTCTAGTTGGTTCCTGTATGTATTGCTGCAAAAAACTATCCTGCACACATTTTACAAACTCCAAACCATCCAACCCTTTTACAGTATAGGCTTCCCAGTCTATGTGTGGAAAATTAAAATCTCCCACAATCACAACCCTGTGCTTACTACAAATATCTGCTATCTCCTTGCAAATTTGCTCCTCCAATTCTCACTCCCCATTAGGTGGTCTATAATACACCCCTATAAGTGTTACTACACCTTTCCCATTCCTCAATTCCACCCAAATAGTCTCCCTAGATGAGCCCTCTAATCTATCCTGCCAGAGCACTGCTGTAATATTTTCTCTGACAAGCAACGCAACACCTCCCCCTTTTGTCCCTCCGATTCTGTCACACCTGAAGCAACGAAATCCTGGAATATCTAGTTGTCAATCACACCCCTCCTGCAAACATGTTTCAGTAACAGCTAGAACATCATATTTCCAGGTATCAATCCATGCTCTAAGCTCATCCACCTTTCTTACAATACTCCTAGCATTAAAATAGATGCATTTAAGAAATTCTCCACCTCTTCCTCTCTGTTTATCTCTAACAGTACAAAGAACTTTACTGTCTTCTTTTTCTTCCTTCCCCCATACATCTGTTCCTACACTCTGGTTCCCCTCCCCCCTCGTATCTAGTTTAAATCCACTGGAGCCTCTCTAGCAAACCTACCTGCAAGAATATTTGTCCCCCTCCAGTTCAGATGTAAACCGTCCTGCCGGAACAGGTCCCACCTTCCCTGAAAAACTGCCCAATTATCTGTAAATCTGAAGCCCTCCCTCCTGCACCATGTTTTCAGCCATGTGTTGATCTGCGCTATCTTACTGTTTCTAAACCCACCTGCACGTAGCACTGGTAGCAATCCTGAGATTGCTATCCTGGAGGTCCTGTCCTTTAACTTGGCACCTGGCTCCCTAAACTCACCTTTCAGGACCTCCTCACTCTTCCTACCGACGTCATTGGTCCCTACATGGACCACGACATCCGGCTGCTCACCCTCCCTCTTGAGAATACTGAGAACTTGATCCGAGATATCGCGGACCCTGGCACCAGGGAGGCAACAGACCATCCGGGATTCTCGATCTCTCCCATAGAACCTCTTATCTGTCCCCCTAACTATCGAATCCCCTATCACTATTGCTCTCCTCTTTTCCCGTCTGAGCTGAGGGTCCAGTCTCGGTGCCAGAGACGCAACCACTGCAACTTGTCCCTGGTAGGTCGTCTCCACCAACAGTATCCAAAACGGTATACGTATTGTTGATGGGAATGGTCACAGTGGTGCTCTGCTCTTCCTGTCTATTCCCCTTCCCTCTCCTGACAGTCACCCAACTACCTGTCTCCTGACTGTTAGGGGTGACTATCTCCTTGAAACTCCTGTCTATTTCTGCCTCTGCCTCCCGAATGATCCGAAGTTCATCCAGCTCCAGTTCCCTAACACGGTTTGTCAGGAGCTGCAGCTGGATGCACCTTTTGCAGGTGTAGTCATCAGGGACAACAGTGCTCGACCTGACTTCCCACATACTGCAAACGGAGCTCTCAACTGCCCTAACTGCTGCCTCCATTACCTACTCCTAAGCTAATTAGATTAATTAAAGGAGCTTACCCGGCCTTGCCTCACTTGGAGTGAAGCTCGTACTCAGCCTCTGCTCGCTATTTAAATTCCCCCGCTGATCTCAGAGGCCGACTTTCATGCACTTGCGCAGTCGTTCCCCGTTCAAACCTCGCCTCTGCCTGTTGTCGCCGATGCCGACCCACTCTGCCTCAGTCCACTCTGACGATGGCTGCTATGACGATGGCCGCTGTATATGGTGGTCTTTCTTTTAAACCTTTGGCGCGCTACATCATGCACCTGCGCAGTCTAGCCTCTTTGCCCTGAACAGTTAAAAAAAAACAGCTTCTCTCCGAGCTTCTTTTACCTCTTCCCTCTCCGCCTCTTGCTTCGATTTTTATTTATTACTCTTGATATTTATTATTATTATTATTATTATTTCTTCTTCTTTCTGTTTACACAGGTTTTTTGTCTTTTGCACACTGGTTGAACACCCAAGTTGGTGCAGTCTATCATTGATTCTGTTATTATTCTAGTTTGGATTTATTGAGAATGCCTGCAAGAAAATAATTCTCAGGGTTGTATATGGTGACATAAATATACTTTGATAATAAATTTATTTTGAACTTTGAGGAATGCTTTCCATATTGTTCTATTACATTTATATACATCAATAGCACTGATTACAGGCTTAGGGAGGCAATTAGTATCTTTTCCCCGGGTCGAAATGCCTTATGCTAGAGGGCATCTGTTTCAAGTGGCGGGGGGTGGGGGAGGAACTCAAAGGAAATGTGAGGGGTAAGTGGTGGGTGCTTGGATTGTGCTAGTTAGGCTGGTGGTACAAGCAGGTACGATAGAGGCATGTAAGAAGCTGTTAGCTGTTACGAAGCTGTCTCTGAAAAGCAGATAATGAACGTGTACCGGCATTAGGTATCATTACTTCGGTGCAATATTATAATAGACAATAGACAATAGGTGCAGGAGTAGGCCATTCAGCCCTTCTAGCCAGCACCACCATTCACTGTGATCATGGCTGATCATCCACAATCAATACCCCGTTCCTGCCCTCTCCCCATATCTCTTGACCCCGCTATCTATAAGAGCTCTATCTAACTCTCTCTTGAATGCATCCAGAGACCTGGCCTCCACTGCCTTCTGGGGCAGAGCATTCCACATATCCACCACTCTCTGGGTGAAAAAGTTTTTCCGCATCTCTGTTCTAAATGGCCTACCCCTTATTCTTAAACTGTGGCCTCTAGTTCTGGACTCACCCATCAGCGGGAACATGCTTCCTGCCTCCAGCATGTCCAATCCCTTAATAATCTTATATGTTTCAATCAGATCCCCTCTCATCCTTCTAAATTCCAGTGTATACTAGCCCAGTCGCTCCAATCTTTCAACATATGACAGTCCCGCCATTCCGGGAATTAACCTTGTGAACCTACGCTGCACTCCCTCAATAGCAAGAATGTCCTTCCTCAAATTTGGAGACCAAAACTGCACACAATACTCCAGGTGGGGTCTCACCAGGGCCCTGTACAGCTGCAGAAGGACCTCTTTACTCCTGTACTCAATTCCTCGTGTTATAAAGGCCAGCATGCCATTAGCTTTCTTCACTGCCTGCTTGCTTTCATTGACTGATGTACAAGAACACCTAGATCTCGTTGTACTTCCCCTTTTCCTAACTTGACTCCATTTAGATAGTAATCTGCCTTCCTGTTCTTGCCACCAAAGTGGATAACCTCACATTTATCCACATTAAACTGCATCTGCCATACATTTGTCCACTCACCCAACCTGTCCAAGTCACCCTGCATTCTCATAACATCCTCCTGACATTTCACACTGCCACCCAGCTTTGTGTCATCAGCAAATTTGCTAATGTTACTTTTAATCCCTTCATCTAAATCATTAATGTATATTGTAAACAGCTGCGGTCCCAGCACCGAACCTTGCGGTACCCCACTGGTCACAGCCTGCCATTCCGAAATCGCTACTCTTTGTTTCCTGTCAGCCAGCCAATTTTCAATCCATGTCAGTACTCTGCCCCCAATACCATGTGCCCTAATTTTGCCCACTAATCTCCTATGTGGGACTTTATCAAAAGCTTTCTGGAAGTCCAGGTACACTACATCCACTGGCTCCCCCTTGTCCATTTTCATAGTTACATCCTCAAAAAACTCCAGAAGATTAGTCAAGCATGATTTTCCCTGCATAAATCCATGCTGACTCGGACTGATCCTTCTACTACTATCCAAATGTGTCGTAATTTCCTCTTTTATAATTGACTCCAGCATCTTTCCCACCACTGACGTCAGGCTAACCAGTCTATAATTCCCCGTTTTCTCTCTCCCTCCTTTCTTGAAAAGTGGGACAATATTAGCCACCCTCCAATCAGCAGGAACTGTTCCTGAATCTATGGAACATTGGAAAATGATTACCAATGCGTCCACGATTTCTAGAGCCAACTCTTTAAGTACCGGGATGCAGACCATCAGGTCCCGGGGACTTATCAGCCTTCAGACTCAACAGTCTATCCAACACCGTTTCTTGCCTAATATAAATTTCCTTCAGTTCATCCTTTACCCTAGTTCCTTTGGCCACTATTACATCTGGGATATTGTTTGTGTCTTCCCTAGTGAAGACAGATCCAAAGTACCTGTTCAACTCGTCTGCCATTTCCTTGTTCCCCATAATAAATTCACCCGTTTCTGTCTTCAATGGCCCAATTTTGGTCTTAACTATTTTTTTTGCTATTCACATACCTAAAGAAGCTTTTACTATCCTCCTTTATATTCTTGGCTAGTTTATCTTCGTACCCCATTTTTTCTTGACGTATTGCCTTTTTTGGTATCTTCTGTTGCTCTTTAAAAGCTTCCCAGTCCTCCGGCTTCCCGCTTATCTTTGCTATGTTATACTTCTCTTTTATTTTTATACTGCCCTTTACTTCCCTCGTCAGCCACGGCCGCCCCTTACTCCCCTTAGGATCTTTCTTCCTCTTTGGAATGAACCGATCCTGCACCTTCTGCATTATTCCCAGAAATACCTGCCATTGTTGTTCCACTGTCTTCCCTGCTAGGGTATCATTCCATTGAACTTTGGCCAGCTCCTCCCTCATAGCTCCATAGTTCCCTTTGTTCAACTGTAATACTGACACATCCGATTTTCCCTTCTCCTTCTCAAATTGTAGGTTAAAACATATCATATTATGGTCACTACTTCCTAATGGTTCCTTTACCTCCAGGTCCCTGATCAACTCCGGTTCATTGCACAACACTAAATCTAGAATTGCCTTCTCCCTGGTAGTCTCCAGTATAAGCTGTTCTAAGAATCCATCTCGGAGACACTCCACAAACTCCCTTTCTTGGGGTCCAGTACCATTCTGATTCTCCCAGTCTACCTGCATGTTGAAATCCCCCATGACAACTGTATCATTACCTTTGCGACATGCCAATTTTAACTCTTCGTTCAACTTACACCCTACATCCAGACTGCTGTTTGGGGGCCTGTAGATAACTCCCATTAGGGTCTTTCTACCCTTAGAATTTCTCAGTTCTATCCATACTGACTCTACATCCCCTGATTCTATGTACCCCTCGCAAGGGACTGAATATCATTCCTCACCAACAGAGCCACCCCACCCCCTCTGCCAGTCAGTCTGTCCTTTCGATAATATTGTGGATCAAAGGGCCTGCTCCTGTGATCTACTGTTTATGCTGTGTATGCTGTTTAATGTCTGTAAATTTGTGCTATGATGTTAACAATTCCTTTTCTGGTCGCTGATTTTGTCCCAAGCGCAATGTCACCTTGACTGTGGAGAGGACCAGGAAGGGTTTCCACAGTTGGAGCATTGCTCCTCCAGCCAGGCGGGGGCGCGATGACGCCGGGGCACACACATATTCTCCCCTTATCTCATCCGCCTCCGTACTCTCCTCGGGTGCGCTTCCATTGGGTAGCCGCACCGCCGCTCAGCCATGCCGACCAATCGTCCACGGTTCGACCCGAGCGCGGGGCGAGGAGAGAGAGAGGGGGGGTGGGCGGGAGCATCCGTATGCGGAAGGCCAATCAACGGAGAGGAGAGTGGAGGTGACTTAAAGGAGAAGGTGAGTGTGCGCTGGTGGCGCCATTGCGGGACGGAGCTTGAGGGGGGACAGACGTGTTGCACCCGCCGGTAATTGGCGCTTTCATTTCGGAACCTGGGGTTGGGTAAGGGGTGGTCTGCAGCCGGTGTACTGGGATCCGACTCGTTGAGCTGGCCTCAGGGTGGGGTTGGGCCTGCGGGCTCGGTCGGGGCCTCGGACTCGTAGCCCGGTGCTTCCTTCAGCTGCAACACGCTACTGGGGAGGTGGGCCGGATAGAGCGAGGGATCGTAGGCCGAACGTTTATTTGCCGGGCACTTTTCCTTTCGCCTGCGGAAACCCGTTTTCCTGCTCACGCCTCAATCTGCAGGCATGTCCGGCAGGGAGAGGTCTCCTGTGGATACGATTGGCGCCTTTTCCCCGAGGCCCGCCGCTCCCCACTCCCCGTGATGATGACCTAGACCCAGGCCTCGGCCTAAGTTGAACGCCGCCTCGGCTCCAGGATTAAATTTATGCCGCCTCTCGTGTCGGCGGGGCTCTGGAGCCCCGTGTATGTTGTAACAGGTATCGGCGTCGGTCAGAGAAATGTTGCCGGGCGTTTGAGAATCAAACATTGAATTAAACGTCGCCTGTTCCCATTGATTGGAGAAGCAGGGAGTCTCTGTTAATCGGTTTATTCTGTTATCCCTGCGCATTGAACTGCTAGTTACAGCTCCGGTGTTACCTCTGCGTACTAAGCTGCAAAGAGGATAAGGGATGGCTGGTTTATAGTTGATTAATTTGGGCTGTGCTCAAGTGTTCTGAAACCTTTAACTTGTACCTCCTTTTCCCTTTAAGGTTTAACCATGATGTATGCTTGTGCTAAGTTTGTCTCCTGCCCAGCTGTGGTGAGTGTTTCATCAAAATTAATGCCTCGTTCCCTACACCTCGCTCTGCTTTTCTAATTCCTTTTGTATGATAAAAACTAATCTGGTTCTGCAATACATTCTTCTAATCCTGTCACCTTGTCTCTGCTCAGTGAGGTGTACTTTAGTATTAGTAATTTGGGCAAAAGAAAATCTGCAGTCTCTTGTGTACTAGCAGAATCTGCACCTTATATCTCAGTATTCTGTTACCTGGCACTATAAAACCATGAGATATAGGAGTAGAGTTGGGCCATTCAGCCCATTGAGTTTGCTGCACTGATTCATCATGGCTGGTTTATCCCTCTCCACCCCATTCTCCTGACTTCTCCCTGTAACCTTTGAGGCCCTGAGTAATCAGAGCTTTTATCAACCTCTGCCTTAAATATGCCCTAAGACTTGGACTCTACAGCCACCTGTGGCAATGAATTCCATAGATTCAGCAAGCACTCTGGCTAAAGAAATTCCTCTGTTCTAAAAGGACATTCTATTCTGAGGCTGTGCCCTCTAGTCCTAAACTTCCCTCACTGTAGGAAACATCCACTCTATTTGTGCCCTCTGGTCTGAGAGGAAGCATCCTCTCCACATCCACTCTCTCTAGGCCTCTCACTACTGGCATGCACTGCATGGTTGACCCTGACTGACAGAAGCCTCGCTCACTTGCTGGTGCTGCTCAGAAATGGTTAGCAGTTAGTGAAGCAGTTTGCAATGCCCAAATTACTAAAACTAAAGTACACTTCAGTGACAAGATTCGAAGACTGTATTGCAGAACCAGTTAACAATGCTTTGGAAAGGATGCATATTCCTGTAGCTGTGGGGAAATGTGATTGGGGTTTCAGTTGGGTGGACAGGATCTAGTGTGACTGCTTTGCAGGCTGCTGAATGTGGGCATTTGGAAGAAGTTGTGGGTGGTTATGTCAGGCAGCATTCAGGCCAAAGGGGTGGTAGTTGTGTGGGGTAAGTGGCAGGTGAGGAGACTGGTGTTGGGAATAGGAAACATTTACCATTGGGCAGATTGTCTTGAGACCTGGTGAGATGACGGTGTGAACATCAATTCCTCCACCTTGTCATTTCTCCTCCTCTCCCGTCAGATTCCTTCTTCATTCAACCTTTCATCTCTTCTATATATCTCCCCAATCACCTGCCTGATGGTACTCCTTCCCCTTCCTGGCTTTTGCCCCCTTTCCAATCCTGATGGAGGGTCTCAGTCTGAAATATCAACAGTTCATTGGTGCTGTCTGACCCAAATTCCTCAGCACATTGTGTGCTGCTCAAAGTGGTGGTTGGACAGCTTTGGTGTGGGTGTGGCTCATTGATGAATCTGGTTAGGCTGGTAGCTGTTCAATATCATTGTTAAACCACTTGGTTTCCTTTGTAGGTTCGCAGCACTTCAAGGACATTCCTTAGGCCTGTGTCAGCGTCTGTCTTAAGCAAACCAGAGCCCCGAAATGAACAAGTAAGTGTCCACTTTTTGAAAACTTGATAGTTTAGTCACTGTAGAAGTGTGGATGTTGAAGGGCACATCCCACCAAGCCTGCTGCTTGCTGCTTTTTTTAAAAAAAAGCAAAGGAGAAAGGTCTGCTTAATTTGTCACATCACACACATGTTGTTTCTGGTGCCATCAACAATTTGGGTTAATGCCCCTCCCCTTCTTGCCCTTCCCTGACATATTTAGCTGTCTTTTTTACTCTCTCTCTGCCCATCACCCTGCCTGTTCTCCATCCCCCTCTGGTGCTCCCCCCTCCCCCTTTCTTTCTCCCGAGGCCTCCCGTCCCATGATCCTTTCCCTTCTCCAGCTCTGTATCCCTTTTGCCAATCACCTTCTGGCTCTCACCTTCACCCCACCCCCTCCGGTCTTCTCCTATCATTTTGCATTCTCCCCCCCCCCCCCCCACTACTTTCACATCTCTTACTATCTTTCCTTTCGGTTAGTCCTGACGAAGGGTCTCGGCCCAAAACGTTGACAGTGCTTCTCCTTATAGATACTGCCTGGCCTGCTGTGTTCCACCAGCATTTTGTGTGTGTTGTTTGAATTTCCAGCATCTGCAGATTTCCTCATGATTACTATTTGAGTAACATTCCTAAATTACTTTGGGAACTGGAATGATAAAAGGCTGCCCCTCCATTGCATCAGGTGCACATTGTTTTCCACTGAATTTAGTGTTGGTGTTACAAGTACAATGTTCATGTCCATTAGCAACGAATGTGGCCAAGCATCCAAAGGCATTTTGCAAGTGTTCTTGAGGCTGTGATGGGGTCCAAAGGTTGGCAGGTAAATAATATGGGACAGTGATGGGCTATAATCTATCAGTATAGAAAAGGGATTAATGAGCACCTGCTCCATTAATCACTTCACTCCCCATGCATTCTACTCCATACCAAAGCTGGCTTGCACCGAGGAAGAAGTTGCACAAGTGGCCACAGGTTTCAAACTTTGCTCCAGCCAGCCCAATCAATTACCTTCCAGCATTGCTGGCCTGGCCTCCATTTTGAAAGTGTGGTTGATGTGCTGCTTCTGCCCTGACTGTTCCCTGGTTATCATTCAGATTTAAGTTTGAGCTCTATCCATCTGTGTGTCTGGAGTATGGTTCTTTATCTAATTGATTAAAAGGTTGTTATATTATAGTTTGCTACATTGCACTCATTAGTCCATTGAGCAGTACAGAACAGGAATGGGCCTTTGGCCCATATGCCATACCAAACTAAGCAAGGTAATGGTCCCCAGTCCCTCTATTCTCTGCATAATTCTGTGCCTATCTATGAGCCTCTTCAATGCCTTTGTCATATCTGCTACCAAACATGACTCCTGCCAGTACATTCAAGGTATGCCCCACTTTTTAAAATAAAATCACCCCAAACATCATCTTGCCCCTCAATTTAAATGCATGCCCTCTTCTGCGGTAGTTTTAAAACATGGTGCCCAGAGCTGCATGCAGCTGTTTTAGATGAGGTACTGCTACAGTATCCGCATCTTCCCATTTGATTGAGGTGGTTAACATGACATGAACGTTTGAACTTGTCTGTGGTACTTTAATGTGTATGAATATATGGGTGCTGGGTTCGAGATGCGCCTCTGCCAATGGAGGTGTAAGGTGCTCCTTCCCTCCGCTAGCCTGCAGGTCACCCTTGGGTAAGGTGTAGCACCTGCTTAACCCCCGATCAGGGTCACATGAAGCCATGGAGCAGGTAGTGGTGGATGGTCATACGAGCAGCCGGTGCAGATCACAAGTCCTGGTGATACGACCACTGACGCCAGGCAGACAATCTCTGAAGAGTATTGATAATGGCTGGGGGTCACCCATCTTGTAAAGACACTGCCCAGAAGAAAAAATAGCAAACCACTTCTGTAGATAAACTTGCCAAGAACAATTATAGTCAAGGAAAGACCACAATCATATGACACTGCGTGTGATGATATATGAACAGTCCATTGCTCCTAACAGCCACAGTCTAAGGTGACCTTACACCTCTGTTCACATTTATCCTTCATATCAAATGGAACCAGATCCCTTGGTTCTGGTTTTGATTAGGCTGTTGTCCTCGGGTGCTGAAGGACAGCAGGGTGGTGGTGCAGCACTTTTACGGCACCAGTTTTGGAGATCAATTCCCATCACTGTCTAAGGAGTTAGTACTCTCTCCCTGTGGCTACTGACCTTTCGGCCGGCTCTAAAATCAATCTATCCCTTTGTTCCTATAGAGCATAATCTGACTTCAGACTGTGGTCGCTGCATTTCAGTGTACATCAAGCAGTTTATTGCCCCTTCCTCTTTGCTCAGGAAAACCTTGAAGTCGGCTGGCCACTCAGATGTGTTTTGCTGCAAGTAATGTGGTCAGAGGGCTGGTTATGTATTTTGAGGCACTGACTGTTCATATCCTCTGGTTCCTCTGTAGGCACAGCTCCTCCCCGCACCAGGGAGCGCACTGATGCAGGTTGTACGGCGGGACCTCCACACCAGTGTTGCTTCCAGGGACATCGACACTGCTGCTAAGTTTATCGGTGCTGGGGCTGCCACTGTGGGAGTGGCCGGCTCCGGTGCTGGCATTGGGACTGTATTCGGCAGCTTGATTATCGGATATGCCAGGTGAGTGTCCTTCATCTTTCATTCTCGCTCTGTACCATTTTACGCACTTCACCACATCTGGTCATTCTTAGCTTGGAGGAACAGGTCAGCATCCGTAGATGCCTCAAAGTTTCTGTAGCGGTTACTTTTAAAAACAAACCAAAATTGCTCAGACTAAACGCGCGGGGGAGGAGGAGGGGACGGAGTTTTGACACACTCCTCAAAAACTAAGTTCTAAGTTGAAGAAAGTACATTGGATCCTTCTAAGAAATCAGCAAAAACAGACAATCTGATAACGATAAAAGTTAATTAACAAAAACTAGCGATATAAGCAGTGTAAGCATAATCAAGCAAACTTAAATGTTAGTGTTAGCCATATTTAAATATTGTGTTCTTAAACAATGAATACAAAGATATCCCCTAACCAGATGAAGACAAAGCATAACTGTACTCTTCACATGACAAATTACCCAACACAAAATGCAAGCAGGCATAGTGTTGGTCTTCATTATGGGGTTGAATCCAAGAGCATCGAGGTAATGAAGCTCTATAAATCCCTGGTGAGGTCACACGGAATATTGTGTTCAGTTCTGATTGCTAAGGATTTTAAAGGTTGGAGGGACAATTTACCATCAAGCTGCCTGGATTGGAGACCATGTCTTATGAAGATGAGTTGAGTGAGTAGAGTTTAATCTTTAGAGCAAAGAAAAGTGAGCAATGCCCTGATAGAGGTAACAGGTGTAGATAAAATAGATAGCCAAAGGCTTTTCCCCATGGTGGCAATGGCTAATGTATGGGGCATTAGCCATTTTAGGTGATTGAAGGAAAGTACTTGAAACCTATTTAATGTGGACAGGCATTGAGATTGTGGATATGGTGAGAATGCTTCCCATGGTGGGGGAGTCTAGGAACAGAAGGCATGGTGTCAGAATAGAGTTCTCCATATAGAATATAGAAATCAGCACGTTACAGGACCTTCAGCCTGCAGTGTTGTGCTGACCATGCAACCTACACTAGACACTGCCTGGAATTTTCCTAGTGCATAGCCCTCTATTTTTCTAAGCTCCGTGTACCTAGTAAGAAACGCTTAAAAGATCCATTCCACGCACTCACCACTCTCCGTGTGGGTAAAACTTGCCTCTGACATCCCCTTGATACCTATTTCCAAGCACCTTAAAACTATGCCCCTTCCTGTGGGCCATTTCAGCCCCGAGGAAAAAGCCTCTGGCTATCAACATGATCAATGCCTAAGTTACACCCTCCGATCTAGGCAACATCCTATGTAAATCTAATTTGAAATGGAGATGAGGAATTTCTTTCGCCAGAGAGTGGTGAATCTTTGGAATTTGTTGCCACTGGCAGCTGTGGAGGCCAAGTCATTGGGTATATTTAAGGCAGAGGTTGCTAGATTTTTGATTGGTCAGGGCATGAAGACATACGGGGAGAAGACCGATTGGGGCTGAAGGGAAATGGATGAAATTGTGGAGCAGACTCAATGGGTCAAATGGTCTAATTCTGTTCCTATATCTTATGGTCTGGGCTTGGGAGAGGATGTCTAGGATAGGGTTTTTATACAGAGCATGGAATGTCCTGTCAGATATGTTTAAGATAGCCACATTAAAGCATCATAATGCAGTTGATATTTCTTGTGCTCATCGGTTTTGCTAGAAAGGTGATTACATTAGTTATAACAGGGTAGTGGTGCTCACAAATAACATTATTTTGCATTGTGACACAAAGTACTGGAGGAACTCAGCAGGTCACACAACATCTGTGAAAATAAATAAGCCGTCTGCATTTCAGGCTGAGGCTCTTCTCCAGGACTGAAAGGAAGGGGGAAGATGCCAGGAAAAACTGCCGGGGGGGTGGTGATGGATAGCCCAAATGTAACATGTGAGTTGAGTGGAGTAGGAAGAGCAAGGAATCTGATAGGAGAGGAGAGTGGACCATGGGAGAAAGGGAAGGAAAGGCACTGGGGGGGTGATGGGCTGCTGAGAAGATGTGTGGAGAATAGAAGAGGAAAGGGAGAGGAGAAATTGATTATGTCATGAGGTTGGAGACCACCTAGATAGAATGGGGGTGTTCTTCAAACTCCCACCCTGCCTCATTTTGGCAGAAGTTATTTTACATTGTTCCTCTTGAGATGAATGCCTTCAGCTGCTGAGATCCTCGTAGTGAAAGTACTCCACGTTTTGCTGAGGGAGGGAGCCAGTGGTCAGTATCTTTAACCCCTCCCCCCACCAAATGTCAGGTTGGCCCATGTTAAGACATAGTGCAGGTCAGGTGCAATGTACGTTGTAGATGGCTTCTGATGTGCTGGGAAAGCGAATTAATAATGTTGAGCTTCTTGGGAGCTGGTCCCTATGTGGGGGTGGGTTAGTGGATGGAGGTTACGATCAGCCTTGCTGCTTGGGGAAAGTAACTGATTTTTGAGTCCAGGGCTCCAACATTTTGTGTGTTGCTCATGATTTCCATCGCCTGTAGAATCTATTGTTTAAAAGTTTCTTGGCTTTTTTTTCCTCTGCAGGAACCCTTCCCTGAAACAGCAGCTTTTCTCCTATGCCATCCTGGGCTTTGCCCTCTCTGAGGCCATGGGGCTCTTCTGTTTGATGGTTGCCTTCCTCATCCTGTTTGCCATGTAAATTCCTGTGTGAGATCTGGAAGACGGCCGGGGAAGAGTAAATTATTGCAATGGGTGGATGGCTTCTGCCACCTCTGAGTATTCAAACGGAGTATCATTTTGTCCAGTCCAATTGTGTAAGAACTTTATGATTTAGTCCAGCAGGATCGATGTCTGAATAAAATGGTTAAACAATCTTCTTAAATGTGTGCTGTTGATGAGCTTGACTTTCTGGCCCAGAACCCATGCATAGTCAGTGTGACAGCTTACAGTGCCAGCAGCAACATTGGGGTTCAGTTTGTACCTCTAAGGAGTGTGTATGTTCTCCTCTGGGTGCTCTGCTTTAGTAGAACATTGCAGCACAGTACAGGCCACTTCAGCCTACAATGTTGCGCTGACCTTTTAACATCTGAGTTCAATCTAACCCTTCCCTCTTGAATGGCCCTCCATTTTTCTATCATCCAAGAGTCTCTTGAGATGTCCCTAATGTATCGGTTACTGCTGTCCTAGTAAAGTATTTGACACATTATTCTGCAAAGAACATCTGACATCCCCCCCCCAATCACCTTAAAGTTATCATTATCATGTGTTGCATGACATAGGCCATATATGTCAAACTCAAGGCCCGCGGTGGAATTATCTTTGGCCCGCGAGATAATATCTAATTACTATTAAAGCTGGCCCCAGTAATCGAAGCACCTATGGCGTATGATATGGCTAATGCTGAGTTTATTCAGGTACCAGGTTTTCAGGATTTTTAGTGTTTATTCGGCAGTTTTCTTCATAAGAAACGGAATTTGTAAAGTGAAACACTTTGTAGTTATAGCAGAGACTGAGACACATGAGAGCAGGCTGAAAAAACGGAGGCAACGACTGAACGTTCGCACGCGTCCGACTGATCCGGCCCGCATGAAGCTGCATTTTGCTCAATCCGGTCCGTGACCTAAAATGAGTTTGACACCCCTGACATAGGCGATCATGGTCTTTCCATCACCATGATTGTTCTTGGCAAATTTTTCCACAGAAGTAGTTTGCCATTTCCTTTTAGGCAGTGTCTTTACAAGACAGGTGACCCCAGTCATTATCAATACTCTTCAGAGATTGTCTGCCTGGTGTCAGTGGTCGCAAAACCAGGACTAGGGATGTGCACTGGCTGCTCATACGACCATCCACCACCTGCCCCCATGGTTTCATGTCACCCTGATGTGGGGGTGGTCAGTTCAAAATTGGGTAAAGTTATCTGCACCAGTTGAGGATTCTGAACTGTGCTTAGTTTTCTTTCTACCCCATGCACAGCTGTTGAGGCGCAACATGTCCAAGCAGTAAACGGTAGGGGGTGATACCAAAGTTTTCTTTATCTGAAAAGAAACTGCAATGAATGTAAATGGAATCAAGCATAATTAAAATGGGGAAAGGGCTGAAGAATTAATCAAAGAAAAAGCCATTGTCCATCAAGTCATAGTACAATGCAACTTACTTAGCTTACTTATCTTGAAGTTTAAATTAAAACTGGTATTTGTAATATGTCAGCATGCAATAGCCTGAGATTTATTCTTGTGGGCATTCACAGTAGAGCAAACTTGCGATAGCATCAATGGAAAACAGTCAAACTGCAAATAGAAATCTAAGAAATAATGTCAGTGTTATTCATTCAGAAATCTGGTGGCAGAGGGGAAGACAGGCATGTAGCAGAAAAAAAATACCCAGGACATGATTTCTTCTCACAGCTGCCATCAGGAAGGAGGTACGGGAGCCTCAGGACCCACACCACCAAGTTCAGGAACAGTTATTACCCCCTCAACAATCAGGAAGGAGGTACAGGAGCCTCAGATCCCACACCACCAGGTTCAGGAACAGTTATTACCCCCACAACCATCAGGAAGGAGGTACAGGAGCCTCAGATCCCACACCACCAGGTTCAGGAACAGTTATTACCCCCACAACCATCAGGAAGGAGGTACAGGAGCCTCAGGCCCCACACCACCAGGTTCAGGAACAGTTATCACCCCTCAACCATCAGGAAGGAGGTACAGGAGCCTCAGGCCCCACACCACCAGGTTCAGGAACAGTTATCACCCCTCAACCATCAGGAAGGAGGTACAGGAGCCTCAGGCCCCACACCACCAGGTTCAGGAACAGTTATCACCCCTCAACCATCAGGAAGGAGGTACAGGAGCCTCAGGCCCCACACCACCAGGTTCAGGAACAGTTATCACCCCTCAACCATCAGGAAGGAGGTACAGGAGCCTCAGGCCCCACACCACCAGGTTCAGGAACAGTTATCACCCCTCAACCATCAGGAAGGAGGTACAGGAGCCTCAGGCCCCACACCACCAGGTTCAGGAACAGTTATCACCCCTCAACCATCAGGAAGGAGGTACAGGAGCCTCAGGCCCCACACTACCAGGTTCAGGAACAGTTATCACCCCTCAACCATCAGGAAGGAGGTACAGGAGCCTCAGGCCCCACACCACCAGGTTCAGGAACAGTTATCACCCCTCAACCATCAGGAAGGAGGTACAGGAGCCTCAGGCCCCACACCACCAGGTTCAGGAACAGTTATCACCCCTCAACCATCAGGAAGGAGGTACAGGAGCCTCAGATCCTACACCACCAGGTTCAGGAACAGTTATCACCCCTCAACCATCAGGAAGGAGGTACAGGAGCCTTAGAACCCACACCACCAGTTTCAGGAACAGTTGTTACCCGCTCAGTTTTTCATAGATTTCTTTATTTTCCTGTAAATGCCTGCCAGAAAATGAATCTGACGGAATATGGTGACGTTTACATACTTTGATCATCAATTTACTTTGACTTTGGAGGGTGCGAATTTCGGTTGGTAGGGGAACAAAGTGATTGAGTACACCTAATAATGTCCTGGGTGATGAGGGTCCTTAATGATGGATGCCACCTTTTGAAGATGTCCTCTATGCTGAGGAAGCTGGTGCCCGTTGTGGAGCCGGCTGAATTTGTAACTGTCTACTGTTTTTTCTTATCCAGTGCCCCACCTACACCAGATAGTGATACAAACAGAATGCTCTCCACGGTACACCTGTAGAAATTTGCTAGAGTGTTTGGTGGCATACCAAGTCTGCTCAAACTCCTATTGAAATATAGCTGCTGTTGTGCCTTCTTAGTAATGGCACCAATATATTGGGTACAGGATAGATCTTTGCACACACAGCTCCAATCTGCTGATCAAATTCGCAGATGACACAACATTCGTCGGCCTTATTTCTAGCGGTGACGAGACAGCCTGCAGAGGACACCCTGACACCGTGGAGCCAGGATAACAAACCCTCCTCAATGTCCAAAAATCAAAAGAACTGTTTGTGGATTACAGGGAACAGAAACAGGCTTGCCCCGATCAGCATCAATAGGTTTGCAGTTGAGGGAGAGTAGTGTCAAGCTCCCAGGTATACAGTACATATCACTGAAGATCTCACCTGGACTGCACACACCTGCTTTGTGGCAAAAAAAAGAACATAACAGCGTCTCTTCCACCTCAGACAACTAAAGAGTTTTGTATGAGCCACAGAGGCATCCTGACTGGCTGTATCACCGCCTGGTACGGGAACTGCACCGACCCTGATCGCTGGGCACTGCAGAGAGTGGCACAGACAGCCCAGCGCATCTGTGGATGTGAACTTCCCTCCACTGAGGACATTTACAGCAGCAGGTGCAGAAAGAAGGCCTGGGAGATCATCGGGGACACCAGTCACCCCGCCCCCAACCATACACTGTTTCAGCTGCTTCTGTCTGGCAAACAGTACCGCAGCATTAAAGCCAGGGTATGGGACAGCTTCTTTCTACAGGCCATCAGACTTGTAAATTCACATGTCTGTACATTGCAACAGAGTCAGAACATAAAGATCTTTCCTTCCTTATGTTGTGGGATGGATATGAGATTCAAATAAATTTATATTCAAATTCAAATTCAGATATGTTGACATCCAGGAGCTTGAAATTGCTCACTCTTTCCACTTCTGATCCCTTGATGAGGACTGGTGTGTGCTCCCATTGTTTTGCCTTTTCTGAAGTCCACAATCAATTCCTTTGTCTTACTGATGTTGAGTGCAAGATTATTTTTGTGACACCACTCCACTAGCCAACCTATTTCACTCCTTGTCACCATCTAAAATTCTGCTGACAATAGCTGTGTCTTTGACAAATTTATAAATGGTGTTTGAGCTGTGCCTAGCCACAAAATTGGGGATAAAGAGCAAGTAGAGCAGTGAGCAAGGCTCGTGTCCTTGAGCTGCGCCAGTGTTGATTGTCAGCTGGGAGAAGATGCTATTTCTGATCTGCACAGATTGTGGTCCTTCCAGTGAGGAAGTCGAGGATCCAGTTGCAGAGAGAGGTACAGAGGCCCAGGTTTTGGAGTTTGTTGAAATCCTCTGAGATGCTGACACCCAGGAACATGAAACTGCTTCCCCTTTCTACCATTGACCCTTCAATAAGGATTGGTGTGTACTCCTGACTTCTCCTTCCTGAAGTCCACAATGACATTGAGTACAAGATTGTTGTTGTGAAATCACTTTGCCAGCCTATCTGTTTCGCTCCATCACAAAGAACCCTCGCCACCTGGGAAATGCCCTCTTCTCATTGATACTATCAAGGGGGTGGTACAGAAGCCTGAAGACACACACTCAACCATTCAAGCAATAAGTATCAAGATCAATAGACAATAGGTGCAGAAGTAGACCATTTGGCCCTTCGAGCCTGCACCGCCATTTTGAGATCATGGCTGATCA
Organism: Hemitrygon akajei; assembly: GCF_048418815.1. Lineage (NCBI taxonomy): Eukaryota > Metazoa > Chordata > Chondrichthyes > Myliobatiformes > Dasyatidae > Hemitrygon > Hemitrygon akajei. The sequence continues at coordinate 71,716,790 of NC_133141.1, read as the reverse complement.
ATTCCTATCAATACCCGGTTCCTGCCTTGTCCCCATATCCCTTGATTCCCCTATCCATAAGATACTTATCTAGCTCCTTTTTGAAAGCATCCAGAGAATTGGCCTCCACTGCCTTCCGAGGCAGTGCATTCCAGACCCCCACAACTCTCTGGGAGAAGAAGTTTTTCCTTAACTCTGTCCTAAATGACCTACCCCTTATTCTCAAATCATGCCCTCTGGTACTGGACTCTCCCAGCATCTGGAACATATTTCCTGCCTCTATCTTGTCCAATCCCTTAATAATCTTATATGTTTCAATCAGATCCCCTCTCAATCTCCTTAATTCCAGCGTGTACAAGCCCAGTCTCTCTAACCTCTCTGCGTAAGACAGTCCAGACATCCCAGGAATTAACCTCGTGAATCTACGCTGCACTTCCTCTACAGCCAGGATGTCCTTCCTTAACCCTGGAGACCAAAACTGTACACAGGTGTGGTCTCACCAGGGCTCTCTACAAATGCAAGATTTCCTTGCTCTTGTACTCAATTCCCTTTGTAATAAAGGCCAACATTCCATTAGCCTTCTTCACTGCCTGCTGCACTTGCTCATTCACCTTCAGTGACTGATGAACAAGGACTCTTAGATCTCTTTGTATTTCTCCCTTACCTAACTCTACACCATTCAGATAATAATCTGCCTTCCTGTTCTTACTCCCAAAGTGGATAACCTCACACTTATTCACATTAAACGTCATCTGCCAAGTATCTGCCCACTCACCCAGCCTATCCAAGTCACCCTGAATTCTCCTAACATCCTCATCACGTGTCACACTGCCACCCAGCTTAGTATCATCTGTAAATTTGCTGATGTTATTCTCAATGTCTTCATCTAAATTGTTGACGTAAATTGTAAACAGCTGTGGTCCCAATACTGAACCCTGTGGCACCCCACTAGTCACCACCTGCCATTCCAAGAAACACCCATTCACCGCTACCCTTTGCTTTCTATCTGCCAACCAGTTTTCTATCCATGTCAATGTCTTCCCCCCGATGCCCTGAGCTTTGATTTTACCCCACCAATCTCCTATGTGGGACCTTATCAAATGCCTTCTGAAAATCGAGGTACACTACATCCACTGGATCTCCCTTGTCTAACTTCCTGGTTACATCCTCGAAAAACTCCAATAGATTAGTCAAGCATGATTTACCCTTGGTAAATCCATGCTGGCTCGGCCCAATCTTATCACTGCTATCTAGATATGCCACTATTTCATCCTTAATAATGGACTTCCCATCTTCCCCACCACCGATGTCAGGCTGACAGGTCGATAGTTCTCTGTTTTCTCCCTCCCTCCTTTCTTAAAAAGTGGGATAACATTAGCCATTCTCCAATCCTCAGGAACTGATCCTGAATCTAAGGAACATTGGAAAATGATTACCAATGCATCCGCAATTTCCAGGGCCACCTCCTTTAGTACCCTAGGATGCAGACCATCTGGACCTGGGGATTTGTCAGCCTTCAGTCCCATCAGTCTACTCATCACCGTTTCCTTCCTAATGTCAATCTGTTTCATTTCCTCTGTTACCCTATGTCCTTGGCCCATCCATACATCTGGGAGATTGCTTGTGTCTTCCTTAGTGAAAACAGATCTAAAGTACTCATTAAATTCTTCTGCCATTTCTCTGTTTCCCATAACAATTTCACCCAATTCCTTCTTCAAGGGCCCAACATTGTTCTTAACTATCTTCTTTCTCTTCACATACCTAAAAAAGCTTTTGCTATCTTCCTTTATATTCCTGGCTAGCTTGCGTTCGTACCTCATTTTTTCTCCCCGTATTGCCTTTTTAGTTAAGTTCTGTTGTTCCTTAAAAACTTCCCAATCATCTGTCCTCCCACTCACCTTAGCTCTGTCATACTTCCTTTTTTTTTAATGCTATGCAATCTCTGACTTCCTTTGTCAACCACTGTGGCCCCTTTCCCCCCTTTGAATCCTTCCTTCTCTGGGGGATGAACTGATTTTGCACCTTGTGCATTATTCCCAAGAATACCTGCCATTGCTGTTCCACTGTCTTTTCTGCTAGGATATCCGTCCAGTTAACTTTGGCCAGCTCCTCCCTCATGGCTCCATAGTTTCCCCTGTTCAACTGCAACACTGACACCTCCGAGCTGCCCTTATCCTTCTCAAATTGCAGATAAAAACTTATCATATTATGATAAGATGAAAAGACCTGAGGTGTTAGCCCTCCTATGTTGAGCCATCCATTTGTGAGATGGTTGTTTTGTCTCACCGGTGTACACAGATCTGTGCAGTTCTCGTTGCGTTGGATAGCATGTACAATATTGCTCTGTTTATGTTTGGTTATAGGATCCTTGGTGTGGATGAATTACTGTCTGAGTGTGTTTGTACGTTTGAAAAACAGGGATTTGGTGTTTGCTGAAAATCCTGCTGAGTTTCTCTGAAAACTCCTGCTACATATGGAATGACTATGTTTTTCCGTCTGCTTTGCTCCTTAACCCTGTCTTTTGGGCTGATGTCTCCGCTGGTTTTTTTGTTGTTGTCTTGATGAAGACCCGGTCAGGGTAATCGGTGATGACAGTTAAGTTCCATCAGATCCAGAGGAACAATTGTACAGGCAATGACATTAAACAATCAAGACTCTCGAACCAGGGAAATATTAGCTTTAGAAAGGGGAACGACGTAAAGAGGTGCCAGATGCCAGAAGAACCTGTAGAAGTGGGTACAATTACAATGTTTAATTGTTCAGGTTCGTGGACAACAAATGCAGGTGAGCTTGGATGGACAGGTTGGCCGGCGTGGACAAGCGGGACAGATTCCCTGCTGTCTGATCCTGACTCCATGCCGGAATAGCCCGCCATTTGGTGTCTTCCGCGCACTGTTCGTTGGTCTGCCGTCGGGCGTTCGCCATTTCACAGGGTGCAGAACGCGAAGACACCACAGGGTGACAGTGCCGACCCGCTTCTGAACCAGGTGGTGGACGCTGCAAGAGGACAGCAGGTGGCAGTGTCGGCTCCAAGCTCGTGCGCAGGTACTCGGAGCGGACAGTAGGTGGCGGTGTTGGGGGCAGGTGGCAGTATTGGCTCCAAGCGTGTGCGAAGCTCTTCGGAGCGGGTCGTCCGTGGCGGTAGTGCTGGCAGTGGCCGGCGGTGGCGCTGGTGGACTGCGCCTGCGTCGTGAGAGCCGAGCGAGTTGAACATGGCGGAAGCTCCGGTGGAGGAGAGCGTGAGCCCGATACTGTTACCAGGCAGCACCGGCTCGGTAGCAACGGGCCTTCTCAGTCAGCTGCAGGCCACCTCCTGGGATCCGACCCTGAGCGCCGACTGGGACAACGAGAAGCCCTCTCAGCCTTGCTTGCTCCGGATTAAAAGGTTAGTTAGCCTCGAGAGGGGAGTGGTGGGCTGAGGTGTCAGGAAGGTAGAGGAGGGAGGGGGGAGGTGAGAGAGAGTGGAGGGGAGGGGGGTAGGTAGAGAGGGGAGGGGGTAGGTAGAGAGGGGAGGGGGTAGGTAGAGAGGGGAGGGGGTAGGTAGAGAGGGGAGGGGGAGGTGAGAGAGAGTGGAGGGGAGGGGGAGGTGAGAGAGAGTGGAGGGGAGGGGGAGGTGAGAGAGTGGAGGGGGAGGGGGGGTGAGAGTGGAGGAAGGGGGGAGGTGAGAGAGAGTGGAGGGCAGGGGGAGGGAGAGTGGAAGAGAGAGAGGAGGGGGAGGGAGAGTGGAAGAGAGAGAGGAGGGGGAGGGAGAGAGTGGAAGAGGGGAGTGGAGAGGGAAGGAAAGGGTGAGAGAGGAGAGTGGGGGAGGGGATGGGGTAGTGAGACGAGGGAGGGAGGGGAAAGGGGTAGTGAGAGGAGGATGTGTCCGGGAGGGAGAGGATGGAGGGGGAGTGGAGGAGAGAAGGTGAGGTTGGACCAGAGGAAAGAGGGAGGGTGAGGGAATGGGAAAGAGAAGGGAGGGAAGGGAGACAGATACCCCTACTGGTATCTCCTCGTGGAACTGGGGAAAGCTTCGGCGTCATTCCATGGGAGCAATAGGGGAACAGGTAGATGGCAAACCCTGCGAGATGATTTGAGATTGACAATAACTGGGGATGGTGCAAGAAAGGGTGGTGACCATAGGGAAGAGACCTGCAACAGGTTGGCCAGAGATAGTGAGTCATGGAGAGAAGAGACTGGGAGGGGAATTCAGAGGTGCTGTTTCCTTGAGTCATTCACTGGCTCCTTTCACACCCAGCCCTCGCACTACTGCACCACTATCAGTTTCACTTTTAGCACTACGCACAATTCTTCATATTTATCTATTAGTACATTCAATTGAAGGAACAGGTTCCGGTTCTTCTTCCCCCCCCCCCCAGCCCTGCTCGGAGTCCCACTTTTACTTACTTCCTGATGTTGGGCTTCAGATGGCACTAGCTGTTTATTTTGCAGGTGTTCAGAAGGAGGTTTTTTTCATGTTTGGATTCTTTAATATTTCCTGTTGGCATTCTGAAGCAGTGGAACAAAATTACTGACAATAAACATCGAACAAGAGGAAATCTGCAGATGCTGAAAATTCAAGCAACACACACAAAATGCTGGTGGAACACAGCAGGCCAGGCACCACCACTGTGGTGTACACTACTGTGTACACTACTGCCAGGCACCACCGCCAGGCTGTAGGGAGAAGCGCTGTCGACGTTTTGGGCCGAGACCCTTCGTCAGGACTAACTGAAAGGGAAGATAGTAAGAGATTTGAAAGTAGGAGGGGGAGGGGAAAATGCGAAATGATAGGAGAAGACCGGAGATGCTGCCTGGCCTGCTGCGTTCCACTAGCATTTTGTGTGTGTTGACAATAAACATGGTGATTTGTATAGTGAGTTGAAGAGAAAATTCATGGTTATAAGAATACAGACAGAATTTGCAGCTGGAAAAAAAGGACAAAATCAGAATCAGGTTTATTATCACTGACATCTGTCCTGAAATGTTGTTTTGCAGCAGTACAGAGAAATACATGAAATGTACCATACGTTACAATAAAAAATGTGTGTGTGTATTCCTTTCATTTGTTATGTGCTGTGTCATGATGTGAGTGATCGCGTTCTTTCCATGACCATGATTGTTCTTGGTAAATTTTTCTACAGAAGTGGTTTGCCATCGTCTTCTTCTGGGCAGTGTCTTTACAAGATGGGTGACCCCCAGCCATTATCAATACTCTTCAGAGATTGTCTGCCTGGTGTCAGTGGTCGCATCCAAAGTAGTGAGGTTCATGGTCCTTTCAGAAATCGGATGGCAGAGGGGAAAAAGCTGTTCTTGAATTGTTGAGTGTGTGTCCTGTACCTCCTCCCTGACGGTAGCAATGAGAAGAGGGCATGTCCTGAGTGGTGGGGGTCCTTAATGATGGATGCCATCTTTTGAAGGTGTTCTCGATGCTGGGGAGGCCAGTGCCCATGATGGAGCTAATTGAGTTTAGAACCCTCCACAGCTTTTTACCGATCCTGTGCAGTGGCGCTCTTCGTACTACATCTGTAAGTGTCTTTGGTGATGTACCATGTCTCCTTTGATACTTTTGAGCCCCTCAACTTTTCTCACCCGTATAGTGAGATTGTAGCTGACATGTGCCCTGTGGTCCATGAATCTGACCTTTCTTCATACGCCTCTACTTTCTTAGAAGTTTGTGAAGATACGGCATGTCATGTAAAACTTGGACAAGCTGCTATTGATGTGTGGTGGAGAGTATATTAACTGATTGTATCAGAGCCTGGTATGGAAACACCAATGCCCTTGAATACAAAAAGTAGTGGATGCGGGTGGCCCAGTCCATCACGGGTAAAACCCTCCCCATTTTCAAGCACATCTACGTGAAACACTGCAGGAAAGCAGTTTCTATCAACAGAGACCCCAACCACCCAAGTCATACTCAATTATTGCCCTTCAACCATCACGCTCTTAAACCAGAGGGGATAACTTCACTCAATTTCATTCACCCCAACACTCATCACAACCTATCAACATTCTTTCAAGGACTCTTCATCTCATGTTCTTGATATTTATTATTATTGTTTCCTTTTTGTGTTTACTGTGAATGCCCACAAGAAAATGAATCTCGGGTTTATAATCTGATTACACATATGTACTTTGAATTACTGCAACATTTGTACTCAGAAGCAGTTACTGTCTGTCGGAGAGGATTCCTGACCAGCAACACTTTGCAAATGGCAACAACTTCCCACTCCTCAAATTTCCGAATCAGTAGTAAAAAATTATTTCAACCTTCTGAATAATTCTCCTTAATAGCTTAGAATCCTGAATCAAGTCGCGGGTTAACTTTCTGAATTTTGGACTTGAGGTTTGTAATTTTATCTTTGGTATTTTGGGTGGTGGGGTGGAGAAACTTCTCTACCAAAGGAAGTGTAAGGTGCTCCTTCCCTCCACTGGCCTACAGGTCACCCTCGGGCAAGGTGTAGCACCTGCTTAGCCCCCCCGATCAGGGTCGCGTGAAACCGTGGGAGCAGGTGGTGGACGGTCGTATGAGCAGCCGGTGCAGATCCCAAGTCCTGGTTATGCGACCACTGACGCCAGGCAGACAAGCTTGTAAAGTCACTGCCCAGAAGAAGGCAATGGCAAACCACTTCTATAGATAAAATTTGCCAAGAACAAACATGGTCATGGAAAGACTGTGATCGCCCACATCATACAACACAGCACAGTACATAATGAGTGATTCCAATATTGTTCTGTGTTTCTAGTTTAATTTTTTGGAGCTAGCTGGTATTGTAATGGCAGTGGTGAGCCCCTTCCTGTCATTCTTAAGACCTGTAGATCATTCTTAAGGTGTAAAAGAAACCGGTGTGGTCACGGGGAGAGCATACAAACTCCTTGCAGACTGAACTCCAATTGTTGGCACTGTAGAATATCACACTAACCGATATGCTGCCATGCCATTTTAACTAATTCCTGAATTAGTTGTCCTTGGTATTTTAATGATTTATGTACCTGAATCCCCAAGCCTCTCTTTAGAAAGTACTCTGTCCACTTTTTAAAGTAGGCAACCTCGTATTTACTTGTATCAAAATCCATTTGCTGTAGTTTTGCCCTTTCAGTTAATTTTTAATTATCAATTAATGTATGAATGACATTACTCAAATATATTATGCAGTCGATTAACTTCTTAAAAGCTGTGGCTTTGTTCAAACTGAGTCACATTGTGGTAGTCTTAGTTCACATATCAGGAAGGAGGTACAGGAGCCTCAGATCCCACACCGCCAAATTCAGGAACAGGTATTACCCCTCAACCATCAGGAAGGAGGTACAGGAGCCTCAGGACTCACACCACAGGTTCAGGAACAGTTATTACCCCTCAACCATCAGGAAGGAGGTACAGGAGCCTCAGGACCCACACCACCAGGTTCAGGAACAGTTATTACCCCTCAACCATCAGGAAGGAGGTACAGGAGCCTCAGGACCCACACCACCAGGTTCAGGAACAGTTATTACCCCTCAAACGTCAGGAAGGGGGTACAGGAGCCTCAGATCCCACACCACCAGGTTCAGGAACAGTTATTACCCCTCAACCATCAGGCGCTTGACCCAGAATGGATAACTTCAATTACCTCAAAACTGCACTGATTCCACAACTTATGGACTCTTAAACACTCTACAACTTGTTCTCTATTTATTGCTTATTTTTTTCTTATTTTTGTATGTGCTTTGTTTATTCTCATTTGTGTGTTGGTTCTTTGTCCGTCTTTTTCGTGTGCAGTTTTTCATTGATTCTATTGTAGTTTCTTTATCTACTGTGAATACACAGTAGGAAGTGAATGTCGGGGTATTATATAGTGACATATACACATACGAATTTACTTTGAACTCAGTGAAATCTCCCCTGTATGTTGAATATTAGAAAGGCCAAGATGAAATATTTATAGAGCTCATGTTCACATGCTCTGCGCAGTCAGTCCCACTGACTTGTTAGCCTCTGGCCTTTCCATAAAGAACATGGCATCTCTTTCCTTTGGACTGAATTAAGGTTTATCTTGTTGATACTAAACACAAATCCTACAGATGCTGGAAATCCAGAGCAACACACACACACACAAAATGCTGGAGGAGCTCAGCAGGTTTCTATAAAGGGTCTTGACCAGTTACGTCGATGCAGCCTCATCACCAAAGTTCCTCCAGTAATTTGTGTATGTTTATCTTGTTGATGAGGTCTTGCCAATCCAATCACATACAGCGTAGATCGTTTGAACAGTCACAGATTTTTTCCCCAGGGCAAAAATGGCTAATATCGGAGGGCATATTTTTAGGGTGATTGGCAGAAAGTATAGTGGGGGATGTCAGTGGTGACTTTTTATTAACACAGATTGGTGGGTGTGCGGAATGTCCTGCCAGGGGTGGTGCTAGAGGACATTAGGGACATTTAGGAGGCTTGATAGACACGTATATCAAAGAAAAATTGAGGGTTATATGGGAGAGGAAAGTTAGATTGATCTTGGAGTAATTTACAAGGTCAACATAACACTGTGGGCAGAAGGGCTGTATCTTCTATATCAGTCATGATTACCTGTGTAGCAGTTCCTAAGAAGAGCAATGTGAGCTGCCTTAGGTACAGATGGCCAGCAGCGCTCATATCTACGGTAATGAAATGCTTTGAGAGGTTGGTCTGGGCCAGAATCAACTCCTGCCTCAGCAAGGGCCTAGAACTGCTGCCATTTGCCTATCATCACAATAGGTCTATGGCAGACACGATCTCAATGGCTCTCCACACAGCCTGGATCACCAGACAATACAGACACCTGTGTCAGGATGCTGTTTGTTGACTATAGTTCACCATCATTCCCACAGTCCTGATCAAAAAGCTACAGAACATGGGCCTCTGTACCTCCCTCTGCAACTGGATCCTCAACTTCCTAACTGGAGGACCACAATCTGTGGATTGGTGATACCATCTCCACCTCACTGACAACCAACACTGGTGTGCCACAGGAATGTGTGCTTAACTCATTTCTTTCTTTCTCTACTACTATGACTGACTAGGCGTAGCTCAAATGGCATTTATAAATTTGCTGATGATACAACCATTCTTTGCAGAATTTCAGCTGGTGACCAGAGGGTGTGCAGGAGCGCGATGTATCAGCTGGTTGAGTAGTGTCGCATTCAACGTCAGTAAGACCAATGAGCTGATTGTAGACTTCAGAAAGGGTAAGACAAGGGAACATGAGCCAATCCTCATAGAGGGATTAGAAGTGAAGAGAGTGAACAATTTCAAGTTCCTGGGTGTGAAGATCTCTGAGGATCTAATCTGGACTTGATATATCGATGCACCTATAAAGAAGACAAATATAGCGGCTGTATTTCATCAGGAGTTTGAGATTTAGCTTGTCACCTTAATTACTCGAAACCTTCTACAGTTGTACTGTGGGGAGCATTCTGACTGGCTACATCAGCGTCTGGTATGGGGGAGGCTACCACACAGGATCATAGTAAGCTGCAGAGTGGTAAAATTAGTCAGCTTCATCATGGGTACTAGCCTCCATGGTATCCAGGATATCTTCAAGGAGTGATACCTCAGAAAAGCGACTTCCATCATCAAGGACCCCCACCATCCAAGGCATACCCTTTTCTCATTGTTACTATCGGGGAGGACATACAGGAGCCTGAAGGCACACACTCAACAATTCAGGAACTGTTTCTTCCCCTCTGCCATCTGATTTCTAAGTGGGCATTGAACCCATGAACACTACCTCACTACATTTTTAAAAATTTATTTCTGTTCTTTGCACTACTTATCTTAATTTATCTATCTAATATAATGTAATACTTTTTTATTTATCATGTATTGCAATGTGCTGCTGCCACAATGTTGAGATTTCACGACATATGACGGTAATATTAAACCTGATTCTGATTTGTGTCTATATTCAAACATGGGTTCATTCTCTTTCAGAAATAGTAGTAGGCTACAGTGTTTTTTTTAGTATACTTGTCATTGTCACAAAGAGCTATCTTTTTGGTGACTTAAGCTAAACTCTTCGGAGTTGATTTAAAGGAAAATGCTATGCTACATTTTTGTAGTGAAGCAGAAGTAATTGTTCCAGAGGCCTGAACAAAATCATATAGCAAAAATATTATCCCTTCATTGAAGTACCCATTTTGTCTGAACTCACTATGTAGAATTTACTCTGGATTTAAAATTTCCTGGATGATGTGAGGGTAAGTTTTATGGAGTTATTTATCAATTTGTAACGCTTTACAGCACAGGCTGTGAGATTTGGGTTCAATACCCACCGCAGTCTGTAATGACTTTGTGTGTTCTCTCCGTGACTGTGTGGGTTTCCTCTGGGTGCTCCAGTTTCCTCCCATATCCCAAAGACGTACCAGTTAGGTTTAGTAAGCTGTGGAGCTGCTACGTTGGCAACACTTGCGGGCTGCCCCCGGCACCTCCTTGGACTGTGTTGGATGTTGAATCAAACGACGCCTTTCACTGTATGTGTGGCAGAAAGCTAATCTTTAATATTTACTATCCTGAAACTCTTTTTAGACATCTAACTATATGCAGCATTTTCTATATTGCTGTAGTAGTCATACTTATTTGTCACATGTACATCGAAACGTAGTGAAATGCGTCGTTTACCTCAATGTCCAACACAGTCCGAGGACGTGCTGGGGGCAGCCCGCAAGTGTCACCGTTACTAACCCTAACATGTACATCTTTGGGATGTGGGAGGAAACTGGAGCACCCAGAGGAAACAAATTACAGTCACGGAGAGAACACACAAAGTCATTACAGACTGCGGTGGGTATTGAACCCAAATCATACAAACAAATTACAGTCAGCAGCCAGAATTGAACCCCAATCTTACAACTGGTGTTGCAAAGCATTACACCATTGGCGTTTGAGGCAGCCATGAAGGTCGTCCATCTCTCTGTCCTTTTGGCCATCTTCTCTATTGTGCCTCATTTCTGCCTCTGTGTTGCAGCGTCATGTTATCTTTGGTCTCCCACACTTCCTTCACCCCTTAGGGGTCCAATAAAGTGCTGTCTTGATGGAGTTACCTGCCCAATGCATCTCCTGTTTCCTCATGATGATTGTGGTCATGTCCTCTTGGTGACACTGGGGGAAGCAGGGTGTGTTTGGAGATCTTTCTTGGCCAGAATATACAGAGGCTCCTGGTGTGGAATGACGACAGCGGCAGCATTCTGACCCATACAAGTGTATGGACAGAACACAGCTCTGGAACAGTTTCACCTTGGTGTGGACGCTGTATTTAGTTGATTACCTTTGCTGAGTCTGCACTGGATGTCATCATTGGCCTCAGCCACTGTTTTGTCATTAGATAAAAGGACCATTTTTATTGAGACCCTCTGTGTAAGAGTAAAGCATCATTGGAAAGTTGCCTATGAAATCTAGCAGGTCCAAAAATTGTAAAGTTTATTTCTGAATATACTGCCAGTAGTGATTTCAGTCAAATGCCATGGGACTCTGCACAAACTGAGGTTGTGTGTTTTCTTTTCCTGACTGTTGAGTTCCAAAATCTCTTCAACGTTCCCCCATCTTCAAGGGCAAACGACCATCTGTGTCCATGAGCAGTTTATGGAAACTCACAGCTATTCTTCGTTCTATTCTTATCTGATGTTCTGCCTTTATTATTAGCAGCTGGGGCAGTCCAGTTAGGGCTGCGATCTGCTTCATTTGGTCTGCCAGAAATACCAAATAGATGATCCATCTGGACTTCCAACGCCCACGTCCCCCCCCCCCCCCACCAAACCATAAATACCATCTCTGAAGATGGCCCTCAGACAATTCGATTCGCTCCACGTCATATCAAGAAATGACTGGATACAGCAGAGACTATGCCACCAGACAACATGAGGCAGGATTAGATTTAGGCCATTGAATCTGCTCCACCATTCCATCATTTATTATTCCTCTCAACCCATTCTTCTCCCTTCTTCCTGTCGCCTTTGACACCCTTACCAATCGAGAACCTATCAACTTCTGCTTTAAATATACCCAATGACTTGGCCTCCACAGCTGTCTGTGGCAATTCATTCAGCACTCTCTGACTAAAGAAACTACTTCAATGAGTTATCTTGTTTGATATTTAAGAAGTAACCAGGTCCTGGGTGGTGAAGAAGAGAAGCCCAGTGCTCAACCTCTCCCTTTGAAAAGGAAGCAGGGAAAAATTGTTTTGATTGCAGAACTGCAGCTTGGGACAGGAACCGTTATTACCCCTCAGCTATCAGGCTCTTGAGCTAGAAGAGATAACTTTACTCGCCCTAACACTGAACTCTACATTGCAAGTGAGTACAGTGAAGAGCATTCTAACTGTGTCACCGCCTGGTATGGTGGATAGGATCGGAAAAAGCATCAGAAAGTTGTAAACTCCGTCAGCTCCATCGTGGGCACTAGCCTCCCAGCATTGAGGACACCTTCAAAAGGCAATGCCTTCACCCAGGACTTACCTTGTCATTGCTACCATCAGGGAGGAGGTACAGGAGCCTGAAGACACACACTCAACGATTCAGGAACAGCTTCTTCCCCTCTGCCATCAGGGAGGAGGTACAGGAGCCTGAAGACACACACTCAACGATTCAGGAACAGCTTCTTCCCCTCTGCCATCAGGGAGGAAGTACAGGAGCCTGAAGACACACACTCAACGATTCAGGAACAGCTTCTTCCCCTCTGCCTTCCGATTTCTAAATGGACAATGAACCCATGAACACTACCTCACTACTTTTTCCTCCTATGTAAATATAAATATAAATTTTATATTTATTATAATTTGTTATTATGTATTGCAATGTACTGCTTCCACATAACAAATTTCGTGACATATGCCAGTGATATTAAACCTGATTCTGATTTATTATTACTTTTTTGTGTTTTTTTTCTTGTATTTGCGCAATTTGTCTTTTGCATTCACCGCAAATGCCTGCAAGAAACCGAATCTCTGGGTTGTATATGGTGACGATACGTACTTTGATAATAAATTAACTTTGTGCTTTTGGGAGAGATGGGTGGAAGAGCACCTTTAAACATTATTAACATTTTCCTCATACATGGAAAAACTCTACACTTTCTCAGTCAAGTTCCTCTACAGTTTTAAAGACCTTAATTACGGTGCTTGGTCAGGTTGTCATAGCATTGTAGTTTAACACTGTCCTCCTTTGATGCAGGGATATCATGTCCATTTACAAAGAGCCACCTCCAGGGATGTTTGTGGTCCCAGACCCTCAGGATATGACAAAGGTATGACTGCAAAGTGTTTTATGTTACATGGCCTAGTATTTCATTTAGTGTCCAGTGTGAAAGCAAAATGCAAATGATGGAAAACAGAAATAAAAGCATTTTTTATTAAGAGATACAGCGCAGAACAGTTCCTTCCAGCCCAGCAACCCACCTATTTAATCCTAGACTACTCACAGAATAATTATCCTTCTAACCCGTACGTCTTTGGACTGTGGGAGGAAACTGAGCACCCAGAGGAAACCCATGCTGTCACGGCCAAAAGGTGCAGCCTCCTTACAGATGGCGCCAGAATTGAACTCCAAACTCCCGACACCTCAAGGAGGCAAAGGGAAAGTTGTTATTTGATTTGAGACTGTGTCAGGAGTTCCAGTCTCTACCCAAAACATTGCCAGTCCCTTCTCCGCACTGAGCTCCTGCAGAGGCTTGTTTCTTTCCCCGTCCACCCCACGCTGTAAGTCTGAGTCAAATCTATGTATGTACATTTTAAACTAAGTAAAATATTAAAAGGGGGGAATTTTTTTCTTCACAATGTATTACTAGAATCTAAAATGCACTGCCAGAAAGTGTGAGGCCTGGTAAGAAACATTAGCAGGAAAGCGCACCAAGTGGCTAAGAGGGCAAATGGGAAATTGGCCTTTATTGTAAAGTGGTTGTCTTCGAGTACCTTCACTCTGTCTGCCACAAATAGCGGGCGTTCCCATTGGCCATCCATTTTAATTTGACTAACCATTCCCATTCCGACCAATCGGTCCATTGCTGTGTTGAGGCCACTCTCAGGTTGGAGGAGCAACACCCCGTATTCCATATCCAAGCTGCTGGCTCAACATCAGTTTCTCTAACTTCGGGTAATTTCTTTCTCTTCTTCCCCCCCCCCCCCCCCCCCTTTTCCATTCACCTTTCTGGCTCCCCTCTTACCATGTCTCCTCACCTGCCCATCACCACCTCCTGGTGCCCCTCCTTTTTCTACTATAATATTCTTGCTTCTTCATCCTTTACCTCTGCCACCTATCACCTCACAGCTTGTCACTTTGTTCCTCCCTCACCACCCACCTATCTATCACCTACTCCCTTCCTTCCCCCCACCTATTCTGGCTTCTTTCCCCCTTCCTTTCCAGTCCTGATGAAGGGTCTCAGCTCATCGTCAACTGACGTTGCCTCCAGCATTTTGTTTGTGTTTTTTGGGTTTAGAAATAGGTAAGTTATGTTATAATTGTACAGGTTGAGGTCACACCTGGAGTACTGCGCATAGTTCTAGTCCTTTTTCCTAAGAAAGGAAGTATTAGGATTGGAAGCAGTCCAAAGGAGAGGAAAGTTTCATCAAGAGAGGCTGGATGTTCCTTGCAGTTGAGTGAATAGGGGCATTTTTTAAAAAAAACATACTGAGGTGGCAGGGTGGAGAGAGGTCTCTGCTGAAGGAGGTATAAGGTGCTCCTTCCCTCCGCTAGCCTGCAGATCCCCCTTGGGCAAGGTGTAGCACCTGCTTAACCCCACCCCCACCTCATTCAGTGTCACATGAAGCCATGGGAGCAGGAGGTGGTTGGTCGTACGAACGGCTGGTGCAGATCACAAGTCCTGGTTATGCGACCACTGACGCCAGGCAGACAATCTCTGAAGAGTATTGATAATGGCTGGGGTCACCCGTCTTGTAAAGACACTGCCCAGAAGAAGAAGGCAAACCACTTCTGTAGAAAAAAAGCTTACCAAGAACAATCATGGTCATGGAAAGACCATGATCACCCACATCATATGACACAGCAGATAATGATTGATCCAAACAGGGCATGACAGATGTTTGCATCAAATTTCCTTTTACAATGGAAGCTGCGCATGTGACGTGATGTTTTTCCAGTGGATAATTATCCCAGAGCCCAAGGGGAACAATGGAAGCCCATCCCCACACATCAAGAGACGTCAGCTGCTCATAACAGACACACGCACCTAATTCCCAACGTGAGAAGCAGCCACACAACTGTGCAAAGGTCATGAATGTGGGTTGTGAACTTCTGATGTAGAGATTCAGCACAGTGACAGGTCCTTCTGGCTCAATTACACCAATTAACTCACTAACCTGTGAAAGGCAAATGCAATGTTAACATTAATTTTGGGAGGACTAGAATATTAAAAAGAGTAATGTAATGCTGAGGCTTTATAAGGCACTGGTGACACTTCACTTGGAGTTTTGGGCTCCTTGTGTAAGAAAGGATTTGCTGGCATTGGAGAGGGTTCAGAGGAGGCTCACGAGAATGATTCCGGGAATGAAAGGGTTATCATGAGGAGTGATTGATAAGGGCTGTACTCACTGGAATTCAGAGGAATAAGGAGGGATCATTGAAAAATAACAAATGTTGAAAGGCCTCAACAGAGTGGATGTGGAAGAGATGTTTCCTACGGTGGGGGGAATCTAGGTCCAGAGGGCACAGCCTCAGAAAAGAGGGATGTCCATTCAGACCAGCGATGAAGAATTTCTTTAGCCAGAGTACCTGTGGAATTCATTGCCACAGGTGGCTGTAGGGGCTGACTCTGGGTGTATTTAAAACGCAGGTTGCTAGATTCTTGATTAGTCAGGGTGTCAAAGGGAGAAAGCAGGAAAATGGGGCTGAGAGGGAAATAGATCAACCATGATGAAATGGCAGAGCAGACGATCGGCTCAATGGCCTAATTCTGCTCCTGTGTCTTGTGGAATGTGGAAGGAAACCAGAGCACCCTGAGGAAACCCACACAGTCATAGAGAACGTAAAAACAACTTGCAGACAGTGGCTGAATTAAACCTGGTTTACTGGTGCTGTACCAGTGCAATGCTGACCGCTATGCTACTGCGCTATCCCTTCAAATTGTGTGCGGACAAGGAAAACATTTAAAGTATTTAATATTTGCTCGTACTTTTGTGTTTTTAATATGCCAGCTGCTTTACTGCATGTAGTTTACTGTGGCCAGCCTGTCCACGCATGCTAGGATTGGCTATTGCCGTGCCCACAGCCGCAATCCTTGCTCTTGACTTGGGTCAAGAATGAATTGAATTGCCAAAGGAGAGCTAATAATCATTGCCCTTGACATCGAGACAGCTTTTACGCCTCTACTTAAATTTTTTTGAAGATGCAATATGTCAAGTCTAGATGTTTGATAAACTTCTATAATGTGTAGTGGAGAGTATATTGACTGACTGCATCACTGCCTGGTATGGAAACACTAATATCTTACAAAAGGTAGAGGATCCAGCCCAGTCCATCACGGGTAAAACCCTCCCCACCATTGAGCACATCTACATGAAATGCTGTCACAGGAAAGCAGCGTCCATCATCAGGGACCCCCATCACCCAGGACGTGCTCTCTTCTCGCTGCTGCATCAGAAAAAAGATCCAGGAGCCTCAGGACTCATATCACCAGGTTCAGGAACAATTTCCACCCCTCAACCATCAGACTCTTAATGCAAAAGAAATAACTTCACATGTTCCATCGTTGAAACGTTCCCACAATCAATGAACTCTCTTTCAAGGACTCTTTATCTCATGTTTTTGATATTTATTGTTTATTTATTATTTCTTTCATTTTGTATTTGCACAGTTTGTTGTCTTTTGCACACTGGTTGAATGCCCAAATTGAGCAGTCTTACAATGATTCCGTTATGGTTATTATTCTGTGGATTTATTGAGAATGCCCGCAAGAAAGTGAATCTCTGGGTTGTGTATGGTGAAGTGTACTATGATAATAAATTTACTTTGAACTTTTGGAGCTCTAGTACAACACTGAGTACCAAACGGAAAACATATCTCTAGGCTGGAGTCTTATCTTGCCCAGAGGAAGGATATTGTGGCTTCAGAATTAGGTTTGTTATCACTGACAGGTGTTTTGAAATTTGTTGTTTTGCAGCCGCAGAGCATTCAGTATACCGCAAATTACAATAAGAAATATATAAAAATATGGAGTTAGTTTTCAGGGTTCAATGTCCATTCAGAAGTCTGATGGTGGAGAGGGGAAGAGGCTGTTCCTAAATCACTTCAGGTTTCTGTACCTCCTCCCTGATGGTCGTATCGAGAAGAAGGCATGTCCTGGGTCGTGAGAGTTCTTAATGATGGATGCAGCCTTTTTGAGGCATTGCCTTTTGAAGATGTCCTCGATGGTGGGGAGGCTAGTGCCCATGATGGAGCTGGTAAGTTTAAACTCTGCAGCCTTTTCCAATCCTGTGCAGTGAGGTTAATCATCTTGGCCACAAGTGTTTGTTCCTTCAGGGGTTCCTTCTGCTACTGCTGTAGGTCCAATCATTTCCAGCAATGACCTTCCTTGCATTCAGTAGTGGTAGAGTTATACAAAACAGAAATGGGATTGCCAAGACCTTTCTGTGCCTTGGTGATTCATGAGCTTGTTTGGACCCACCTTAAATGCTGTCAGTGACTGCTATGGTATTGATGATGTTCATTACTCTTCAGGAAGGAAGGCCCATGTTTGCAAGAAAACTTTCAGGTTGAAATATCAATGCTGGAGCTTAGTCCCCCCAACCTCCCGATCAGGGTGACGTGAAACCATGGGAGCGGGTGGTGGACGGTCGTACGAGCAGTTGGTGCACATCACAAGTCCTGGTTATACGACCACTGACGCCAGACAGACAATCTCTGAAGAGTATTGATAATGGCTGGGGTCACCCGTCTTGTAAAGACACTGTCCAGAAGAAAAAATAGCAAACCACTTCTGTAGAAAAACTTGCCAAGAACAATCATGGTCATGGGACTGTGATTGCCCCGTCATACAACACAGCAACTAACAAACGAACGGATTATTGCAATGTACTGCTATCGCATAACAACAAGTTTCATGACATATGCTAGTCATATTGAACTTTATTCTGATACAGGCACGTGGATATTAGAAAAAATGGAGGTCTGTAGAAACAAAGGGCTAATTGATCTTGGAGTAGATAAAAGGTCAGCACAACATCATGAGCCAAAGGACCTATATTGTGCTATAGTGTTCAATGTTCTAGATTAATTAATTTATCAGGGTCATTTATTTATCATATGTACCTTGAAACATACAGTGAAGTGTGCTTGTGTTAACAGCTAACACAGCCTAAGGGTATACTGAGGATAGCCTGCAGGTATCACCACATATTCTGGCACCAACCCAGAATAAGCAACAACAGCAAAATAAGCCCCTTATCTGCCTCCCTCCACCCACACACACAGAGACAGACCTCTAACCCCTGGACAGGCAGTCTCCTTGCCTCCAGCTTCCAGTGGACTCTGACTCGCAGATATTGGGCCTTCGACTTCCTCAGGGGGCTCGCAGAGACTCAGACCCAGGCTTTGGCCATTGGATCTCAACCTCCGGGTATCTATTGACCGTTGGGCTTCGATCTTCAATATTGACCCCACAAAATGAACGTGGGCCCCGAACTCCACGCCTCAAGTCCAGATTCACCGTAGGTAGGACCCTGAATGCAGGGCCTTGAACTCCGAATTCACAGACTCGCGTACCTATTGGATTACTGGCCCTCGTGCCTTCTATCCACACAGAACTCTGATCCTGGAACCCACCGTTGACTCGCTTGAGGGGGTGGGGTGCATCAGCCTTTGTCCTTGCTGGTTTGCCAGCCCTACATCCAGCTATGGATGCCCTTCGGCCCACATCCAAATTGCTGGCTTTCGAATATGGAAAACAGAGTGTACGGATGTGTTGGTCTCCAGTGTGAGTCTAATCATCTACCTTGTTAATTCAGTGGCATTATTGTGGGTAGTCATCACGAAAATCCTAGGAGGTCACCATTCACCAGAACTCTAACTGGACCATTCTGAACATGTGTGACTATGAGAATCTTCAGTGAGTGACTTGTCTCCTGACTTCTCGAAGCATTATTTACAAGATCTGAGCTGGAATGTAACAGAATACCTTCTACATGCCAATGAAAATACAGCTCCAAAATTTACTAAGGGCACTATGACAAACCCACCTCTGAACATTGGGTGTTCATTCCTCTATCAACAGATATGAAGATCTGTCTGCGGTGGCACTGAGCTGCAGTCTCCGTTAAGGTTGCAGTTCAGATACAGTTGTTTCTTTAGATTTTTTTAGGCTTGTAAGATGTCTTTTGAGGGGAGCAAAGATCAGGCTAGGGTTTAGGGACAGGATTGTGAGGGAATTAGACGACAGGCCACAGGGTCTAGGTTGTTCGGAGGTTGGGCCAACAGACCAGTGAGGACAAGGACTGGAGCCATCAGCATGTCCCGAGATCGGAGTTCCATGCAGGCATGAGGAAGAGGGCTGGTGACCCCTAAGTAATGAAACTGCAAGGCGGGTGTTCAAGGCCTAGTGTTCAGGGTCCTGTCAATGGTGAGTCCACTGCTCAGACCTGGAGTTCGGGTCCACTCATTCGATGTCATCGGCGTGTCTTGGTTGGATGGTGAAGACAATGCCCAAAGGTTGGTCAGAAGTCCAGGAGTCGAGGCTCGATGGTTAGAGCCTGGAATCTGCGAATTTCTGAGAGTCTGATGGGGAAGTGGAAGGCCCAGTGTTGGCACTGGATTGTCTGGTGATACTAGCGGGCTCTCCTCCCCCCCACTGGATTGTGTGGTGATACTAGCGGGCTCTCCTCCCCCCCTCCACTGGATTGTGTGGTGATACTAGCGGGCTCTCCTCCCCCCCCCACTGGATTGTGTGGTGATACTAGCGGGCTCTCCTCCCCCCCACTGGATTGTGTGGTGATACTAGCGGGCTCTCCTCCCCCCTCCACTGGATTGTGTGGTGATACTAGCGGGCTCTCCTCCCCCTCCACTGGATTGTGTGGTGATACTAGCGGGCTCTCCTCCCCCCTCCACTGGATTGTGTGGTGATACTAGCGGGCTCTCCTCCCCCCTCCACTGGATTGTGTGGTGATACTAGCGGGCTCTCCTCCCCCCCCTCCACTGGATTGTGTGGTGATACTAGCGGGCTCTCCTCCCCCCCTCCACTGGATTGTGTGGTGATACTAGCGGGCTCTCCTCCCCCCCTCCACTGGATTGTGTGGTGATACTAGCGGGCTCTCCTCCCCCCCCCCACTGGATTGTGTGGTGATACTAGCGGGCTCTCCTCCCCCCCCCCACTGGATTGTGTGGTGATACTAGCGGGCTCTCCTCCCCCCCCCCCCCACACTGGATTGTGTGGTGATACTAGCGGGGTTCCCCCCTCCACTGGATTGTGTGGTGACACTAGCGGGCTCTCCTCCCCCCTCCACTGGATTGTGTGGTGATACTAGCGGGCTCTCCTCCCCCCCCCTCCACTGGATTGTGTGGTGATACTAGCGGGCTCTCCTCCCCCCCCCCCACACTGGATTGTGTGGTGATACTAGCGGGGTTCCCCCCTCCACTGGATTGTGTGGTGACACTAGCGGGCTCTCCTCCCCCCTCCACTGGATTGTGTGGTGATACTAGCGGGCTCTCCTCCCCCCTCCACTGGATTGTGTGGTGATAATAGCGGGCTCTCCTCCCCCCTCCACTGGATTATGTGGTGATACTAGCGGGCTCTCTTCCCCCCCACTGGATTGTGTGGTGATACTAGCGGGCTCTCCTCCCCCCTCCACTGGATTGTGTGGTGATACTAGCGGGCTCTCCCCCCCCTCCACTGGATTGTGTGGTGATACTAGCGGGCTCTCCTCCCCCCTCCACTGGATTGTGTGGTGATACTAGCGGGCTCTCCTCCCCCCTCCACTGGATTGTGTGGTGATACTAGCGGGCTCTCCTCCCCCCTCCACTGGATTGTCGTGGTGATACTAGCGGGCTCTCCCCCCCCTCCACTGGATTGTGTGGTGATACTAGCGGGCTCTCCTCCCCCCCTCCACTGGATTGTGTGGTGATACTAGCGGGCTCTCCTCCCCCCTCCACTGGATTGTGTGGTGATACTAGCGGGCTCTCCTCCCCCCCTCCACTGGATTGTGTGGTGATACTAGCGGGCTCTCCTCCCCCCTCCACTGGATTGTGTGGTGATACTAGCGGGCTCTCCTCCCCCCTCCACTGGATTGTGTGGTGATACTAGCGGGCTCTCCTCCCCCCCTCCACTGGATTGTGTGGTGATACTAGCAGGCTCTCTTCCTCCCCCCCCCACTGGATTGTGTGGTGATACTAGCGGGCTCTCCTCCCCCCCCTCACTGGATTGTGTGGTGATACTAGCGGGGTTCCCCCCCCACTGGATTGTGTGGTGATACTAGCGGGCTCTCCTCCCCCCCCCCACTGGATTGTGTGGTGATACTAGCGGGCTCCCCCCCCACTGGATTGTGTGGTGATACTAGCGGGCTCTCCTCCCCCCCACTGGATTGTGTGGTGATACTAGCGGGCTCCCCCCCCCACTGGATTGTGTGGTGATACTAGCGGGCTCTCCTCCCCCCCTCCACTGGATTGTGTGGTGATACTAGCGGGCTCTCCTCCCCCTCCACTGGATTGTGTGGTGATACTAGCAGGCTCTCCTCCCCCCCTCCACTGGATTGTGTGGTGATACTAGCGGGCTCTCCCCCCCCCCTCCACTGGATTGTGTGGTGATACTAGCGGGCTCTCCTCCCCCCCTCCACTGGATTGTGTGGTGATACTAGCGGGCTCTCCTCCCCCCTCCACTGGATTGTGTGGTGATACTAGCGGGCTCTCCTCCCCCTCCACTGGATTGTGTGGTGATACTAGCGGGCTCCCCCCCCTCCACTGGATTGTGTGGTGATACTAGCGGGCTCTCCTCCCCCCTCCACTGGATTGTGTGGTGATACTAGCGGGCTCTCCTCCCCCCTCCACTGGATTGTGTGGTGATACTAGCGGGCTCTCCTCCCCCCTCCACTGGATTGTGTGGTGATACTAGCGGGCTCTCCCCCCCCTCCACTGGATTGTGTGGTGATACTAGCGGGCTCTCCTCCCCCCCTCCACTGGATTGTGTGGTGATACTAGCGGGCTCTCCTCCCCCCTCCACTGGAATGTGTGGTGATACTAGCGGGCTCTCCTCCCCCCTCCACTGGATTGTGTGGTGATACTAGCGGGCTCTCCTCCCCCCTCCACTGGATTGTGTGGTGATACTAGCGGGCTCTCTTCCCCCCTCCACTGGATTGTGTAGTGATACTAGCGGGCTCTCCTCCCCCCTCCACTGGATTGTGTGGTGATACTAGCGGGCTCTCCTCCCCCCTCCACTGGATTGTGTGGTGATACTAGCGGGCTCTCCTCCCCCCCCCACTGGATTGTGTGGTGATACTAGCGGGCTCTCCTCCCCCCTCCACTGGATTGTGTGGTGATACTAGCGGGCTCTCCTCCCCCCTCCACTGGATTGTGTGGTGATACTAGCGGGCTCTCCTCCCCCCCACTGGATTGTGTGGTGATACTAGCGGGCTCTCCTCCCCCCCTCCACTGGATTGTGTGGTGATACTAGCGGGCTCTCTTCCCCCCACTGGATTGTGTGGTGATACTAGCGGGCTCTCCTTCCTCCCTCCACTGGATTGTGTGGTGATACTGGCGGGCTCTCCTCCCCCCCACTGGATTGTGTGGTGATACTAGCGGGCTCTCCTCCCCCCCTCCACTGGATTGTGTGGTGATACTAGCGGGCTCTCCTCCCCCCCTCCACTGGATTGTGTGGTGATACTAGCGGGCTCTCCTCCCCCCCTCCACTGGATTGTGTGGTGATACTAGCGGGCTCTCCTCCCCCCCTCCACTGGATTGTGTGGTGATACTAGCGGGCTCTCCTCCCCCCCTCCACTGGATTGTGTGGTGATACTAGCGGGCTCTCCTCCCCCCTCCACTGGATTGTGTGGTGATACTAGCGGGCTCTCCTCCCCCCCTCCACTGGATTGTGTGGTGATACTAGCGGGCTCTCCTTCCCCCCTCCACTGGATTGTGTGGTGATACTAGCGGGCTCTCTCCCCCCCCCCCACTGGATTGTGTGGTGATACTAGCGGGCTCTCTTCCCCCCTCCACTGGATTGTGTGGTGATACTAGCGGGCTCTCCTCCCCCCCCCACTGGATTGTGTGGTGATACTAGCGGGCTCTCTTCCCCCCCCCCACTGGATTGTGTGGTGATACTAGCGGGCTCTCCTCCCCCCTCCACTGGATTGTGTGGTGATACTAGCGGGCTCTCTCCCCCCCCACTGGATTGTGTGGTGATACTAGCGGGGTTCCCCCCCACTGGATTGTGTGGTGATACTAGCGGGCTCTCTCCCCCCTCCCCTGGATTGTGTGGTGATACTAGCGGGCTCTCTTCCCCCTCACTGGATTGTGTGGTGATACTAGCGGGCTCCCCCCCCCCTCCACTGGATTGTGTGGTGATACTAGCGGGCTCTCCTCCCCCCCACTGGATTGTGTGGTGATACTAGCGGGCTCTCCTCCCCCCTCCACTGGATTGTGTGGTGATACTAGCGGGCTCTCCTCCCCCCCACTGGATTGTGTGGTGATACTAGCGGGCTCTCCTTCCCCCCTCCACTGGATTCTGTGGTGATACTAGCGGGCTCTCCTTCCCCCTCCACTGGATTGTGTGGTGATACTAGCGGGCTCCCCCCCCCACTGGATTGTGTGGTGATACTAGCGGGCTCTCCTCCCCCCCACTGGATTGTGTGGTGATACTAGCGGGCTCTCCTCCCCCCCACTGGATTGTGTGGTGATACTAGCGGGCTCCCCCCCCCACTGGATTGTGTGGTGATACTAGCGGGCTCTCCTCCCCCCCACTGGATTGTGTGGTGATACTAGCGGGCTCTCCTCCCCCTCCACTGGATTGTGTGGTGATACTAGCGGGCTCTCCTCCCCCCCCACTGGATTGTGTGGTGATACTAGCGGGCTCTCCTCCCCCCTCCACTGGATTGTGTGGTGATACTAGCGGGCTCTCCTCCCCCTCCACTGGATTGTGTGGTGATACTAGCGGGCTCTCCTCCCCCCTCCACTGGATTGTGTGGTGATACTAGCGGGCTCTCCTCCCCCCTCCACTGGATTGTGTGGTGATACTAGCGGGCTCTCCTCCCCCCCTCCACTGGATTGTGTGGTGATACTAGCGGGCTCTCTTCCCCCCCCACTGGATTGTGTGGTGATACTAGCGGGCTCTCCTCCCCCCCACTGGATTGTGTGGTGATACTAGCGGGCTCTCCTCCCCCCACTGGATTGTGTGGTGATACTAGCGGGCTCCTCCCCCTCCACTGGATTGTGTGGTGATACTAGCGGGCTCTCTCCCCCCCCACTGGATTGTGTGGAGATACTAGCGGGCTCTCCTCCCCCCCCACTGGATTGTGTGGTGATACTAGCGGCTCTCCCCTCCACTGGATTGTGTGGTGATACTAGCGGGCTCTCCTCCCCCTCCACTGGATTGGTGGTGATACTAGCGGGCTCTCTCCCCCCCCACTGGATTGTGTGGTGATACTAGTGGGCTCTCCTCCCCCCCCCCACTGGATTGTGTGGTGATACTAGCGGGCTCTCCTCCCCCTCCACTGGATTGTGTGGTGATACTAGCGGGCTCTCCCCCCCTCCACTGGATTGTGTGGTGATACTAGCGGCTCTCCTCCCCCCTCCACTGGATTGTGTGGTGATACTAGCGGGCTCTCCTCCCCCCTCCACTGGATTGTGTGGTGATACTAGCGGGCTCTCCTCCCCCTCCACTGGATTGTGTGGTGATACTAGCGGGCTCTCCTCCCCCCTCCACTGGATTGTGTGGTGATACTAGCGGGCTCTCCCCCCCTCCACTGGATTGTGTGGTGATACTAGCGGGCTCTCCTCCCCCCTCCACTGGATTGTGTGGTGATACTAGCGGGCTCTCCTCCCCCCTCACTGGATTGTGTGGTGATACTAGCGGGCTCTCCTCCCCCTCCACTGGATTGTGTGGTGATACTAGCGGGCTCTCCTCCCCCCCTCCACTGGATTGTGTGGTGATACTCGCGGGCTCTCCTCCCCCCTCCACTGGATTGTGTGGTGATACTAGCGGGCTCTCCTCCCCCCTCCACTGGATTGTCTGGTGATACTAGCGGGCTCTCCTCCCCCCCACTGGATTGTGTGGTGATACTAGCGGGCTCTCCTCCCCCCTCCACTGGATTGTGTGGTGATACTAGCGGGCT